>NC_067160.1:14891959-15126959 GCF_903995435.1 Acomys russatus
GACAGCCAAGGCTGCACAGAGAAACCCTATCTTGAAAAACTGAGAGAGGGAGAGAGAGAGAGAGAGAGAGAGAGAGAGAGAGAGAGAGAGAGAGAATGAGAGGGAATGAGAGAGAATGCGTGTATGGATAAGAGAAACTGCAATTCATTTCTCATGTATACATATGGAATATACATTCCAAAAAGCTTGTTTTTCTCCTACTAATCTACCTTTTTAAATATGAATCCATCCATTCCAACCCACTCAGGAGGACTTTTGTCTTACAATATTATTGAAGTTCAAGTTGAAGCAGTGTAGACTTAAATCTGAATAATATCAGCTCTCAGGAGACTGGGGCCAAAGGATCACAAGCTCACTGCTGGTCTGCCTTACATAATCAGTTTATGACAGCCTGAGTTCATAGTCAGATTGTATCTCAAATACAAACAACAGCAACAAAGAAGAAACACACACACCTACCTTAAGGTTTTGGCTGTGTAAATGTTGTTAAATCCGAGGTTTGGTTTGCACAGATTTTTATTTCTTCTTTTTCATTGAGTGAGTTCTGTATTAGTTACTTTTCTCACTGCTGTGACCAAGGACCGGACAGATTTCTTTTGGGTCGTGATTTCAGACAATCACAGTTTACCAAGGCAGCAAGGTGAAGGGGCTGAGTTTGAGGTGGTGGCGGCTTCCTCACGTAGTGGCAGACAGAATCGATGACAGCTGCAACCACCAGGGCATCTCCTCCACATCCTCAAGCTCTCACAACTTCCCGGGGACCCAGCATCCAGAACACGGCAGCTGAGAGCACTGTGCATTCAAACAGTAGCAGTCCCTAGTTGCTTGTTTCTGTAATCCACTCCCTCAAGAGCTTTCTTAGGCCATGCCATCGAGACAGAGCAGAGACCCAGCGCTTAGGGTATTTGACTAGGAGTTAACTGCTAAAGAGTGCTTGCTGCTCATCCAGAGGACCTGAGTTTGGTACCCAGCACCCACATCAGGTGGCTCACTACCACCTGTGAGGGTATCCAACATCAGGGGATGTTCTCTTCTTGCCTGAGAGCACACGCGTGAGACATACACTCACAAAGACACATGCATAAAAATAAATCTAATTTTTTTAATATAAAAGGATTCTTAAAAGATTTATTATTTATGCACGTATGAGTGTTTTGTCTGCATGTATAATATATGTATACCGCATGAGTGTCTGATGCCCTCAGAGGCCATGTTGGAACTCGTAGAACTAGAGTTATAAATGGTTGTAAGCCACCATATAGGTTCTAGGAAGCAGCAAGTGTTCTTAACCCCTATACCATCTCTCTGGCCCATTTAAAAAAAAAAAAAATCTTAAAAAACAAACTTCATCAAGCATGCAAAAAGGCATTTTAAAAATACATTTCTATCTCAGAAAAAAAGAAAGCAGGAAGAATCAGCCACGGCAACCCAACCCAGGCATGATTATCCTGGCACACTGACTGTCATGCATACCCAGAGCCTAACCAAGACACACATTATGGCCACTATCTCAATGGAAAGGTCAATATTGATGTTCAAACTGACTTACATTGATAAGTTTGAAAAAGAAGCTCCTGGTTACCTTTTTTTTCTTTCTTTCTTTTTGAGATCGATTTTCCTTATATTGCTCAAGATGGCCTTGAATTCCTACACTCAAGGGCTCCTCTTGCTCAGCCTCTCCCATAGCTAGGATTATAGGCGTGGACCACCGCATTGGCTCAAGTGTGATTTTTAGATAGTGGAAGGCACCTGGGTTTGTGGGTCAGAGCTTCCACAGTCAAGGGTAAATCATGGGTTGATGAGGAGGAGACAAAAGGCTCTAGTAATAAAAACTAGCAGTGTCTCCCCATCTGAAAAGTGACACACATTTACCTTTCCTTCCTACTTGAGCATTTCAATTCTGCACAATATAAAGTGTAAGGAATAGTTAGGCAGAATTAATAAGCACTTCCAAATGGCCACACTTCCTGTAAGGACCTCTGATAGGAACTCTTATCAATTTTACAGAGGGAATAACAAGAGCCCGGACCTATGACTACAACCCCACCCAGAGGCACACTGTAGGAGGTGAAGCTGACTCACCCCAAGTCCGGGCTCTCAGGTGCCACCCACCCGTCGGCACTGAGGGTGGAGCTCAGCCTTACGAAACAAACAAGAGGTACTTTTATTCCACTTGCAGAGTGCTGTTTGGTTTTTTTTTGTTGTTGTTTTGTTTTGAGACAGGGTTTCTCTGTATAGCTCTAGCTGTCCTGGACTCACTATGTAGACCAGGTTGGCCTCAAACTCACAGTGATCCACCTGCCTCTGCCTCCCTGATTGCTGGGATTAAAGGCGTGCGCCACCAACGCCCCAGTGCTCTGAATATACAGAGCACACAGTGCTCTTTAAGGCAGCTCCCACTGTGGCTTGAATTTAAAACATTTGCAGGCTGGGATTACTCCACCCAGAAAGGTGCCAGGCAAATTAACCTTATTCAATTCAACTGCCACTATCTTCACTCAGGGCTTTAACTCTGCTAATTATAAAGTTAGTTCAGGGCTGAGATTGAAGCACAATTGATAGGACGCTCGCATAGCAAACATGGAGACCCACACTGAGTAAAACAGTGTAGCAGGCATATGCCACTTGTCCGAGCACTAGGGCTATGGGGACACTCGTGAACGTTCATGATCGAATGTTTGTGCCATCCTTGGTTACCTAGTACATTCAATGCCAACCTGGCTCCATGAGACCCCATCACAAAACACAAAACAGCCAGCTCCCTTACATTTACTATCTTTTTGTTGTTGTTTTGAGGCAAGGTCTGGTTTGGAACTCTCGATGTCATGCAGTCTGGCCCAGAACTCAAGAGATCCACCTTTGTGTCTCCTGAGGGCTGGCATTAAAGGGGTGCCACCATATCTGCCTAATACCATCTGTCTTAGCTGATATTTCCTATAAAGTGTCAGAGAAAACCCTTAAGTGTAGGCTAGACTACATGGTAAGATCCCATCAGAAAGGTGGAGGTGGGGCCGGTAATAAAGAACAGGAAAAAAAAAGTCCTTTGGAAAGGTCAGAGTCAGGGGTTATTTCTGTGTATATCCTAGAGCCTAATTTAACATCCTCGTACACTGAAAGAAAGAACAAAACAAAGAAAGAAAGAAAGAAAACAAAAACAAAACCCAAGAAACCAAAAAACCCAAACCTTTCAGCTGGCAAATGATGGACCTTAATATAACACCCACCTAAATCTATCTACTGATTATTGGTGAATTGAACACTTATCACCAGGTCCTGAGATAACAAAAGCAGTACATTCTGACCCTATGGTTGAGGATTTGGGGCAGATATTTTAGAAGGACAGAGTGAGAAATTGTTATCTGACCTCTCCTCGCCTGGTCTGTTTCCTCGCCCTGGCAGAGCCAGCGGCACCGATGCATCAGGCCAGAGAAGCAAGATGAGGCACTTACGCTCTGCTCACAGCTGCAAAATTGCACTTGACTCCTTCACTCCTGCGTAACCACCACCCATTACCTGCTTAGTTTTGCCCTTTGAGTGGCCAGTGGCAGAGGAGTTAGGCCAGACCCAACTCTCTCGGTCTGAATTTTTTGTTTTGTTTATTTAACAGCTTATGTTCAGAGTACTTAGCCATGCATCTCCTTATGAATTTCCTTCTAGATGGGTCCATTGCCAACACCTCTACAGAGTTGGCCTCAGATCCTCATCAAGGGCACTCCCTACAAATAAAAAAAAATTTTTTTTAAAGGGCCAGCCATTTGTAGAAGAAGGGGCTGGGTGGGGTTGTTCCCAGCACTTTCCTCAGGTGACTCATAGCAACTGTAACCCGACAGACAGACAGACAGACAGACACACACACACACACACACACACACACACACACACACACACACACACACACAGAAGGTGCTTTGTCTCTGACCAGAATCAGGACCGGGGGAAGAACAGACTCCTACTAGCTTTGCAGAGCCACTTCTGAAGCCATCGGAAGTCTAGTCACACACTCTGAACAGTCTCTTCCTCACCGATAGGCCCGATCCTTTGGTTTTCAGGAACTGTCTTTAGATCATTTTTATGCTACCCTGGTGACTTGTCATCCTAGCCCCGAGAACACATGAGCTAGGATCTCGCCATCTCCAGCATTTCACTGCCCCTTTAAGACCCAGCTCTCTCTGAACTGTCTTCTCACACTGCCCTTTTGTGGGTGACAGTTGCGTTAAGACATTTCATTTTTTAGAAGCTTGATCTTAGCCCTGCTTTCCTGGTCTGGAGAGTTGAAAGTACCTCCCACCTACTTTCTCCCCACATCCATGCTGGAATACTAACACTTAGCTACAAGGGCACAGCATATAAACCATGGCTGTACGATGCATGACATCTGGGGCAAGCAATTTGCCACACAAACGAAGCGTTCCTGCTTGCAACGTTACCTCTGTGACTCCCTCTGTGGCAGAGAACCCTGCAATAGCTCTGTTGTTCATGGGCATTCCTGTGTGACATCAGGACCTCTATTCCATGTCACCCGTATCACAGAGCTAGTGACACCAGAGCTAATGACCGACTCAACGGCTACGCTGATTGCCTATTGCTATGGTAGGTAAGGGTGGAATATCCACAGATCGGATATGTGAATTGAGGTTATGAAAATGCACTGGCACCTGTTGTTTTCAAAGACCCAAGAAGGGCAAGACTCAATACATAACAACTGCAATGGAAAAGTTCCTCAATAGGGCAGCAAACAATATACATGAGATTGGAAGTGCATTCAGGCCAAGTTTGCCATGTTGTCTAGACACTATGAATGCACTTCATCTTCTTGTATTGATTTTGATAATCCAGCTAGACAAGCTTTAGAAAACTGCTTAAATCTAAATGAAACGCCTTGCTCAAGAAAGTATTTTCTGACTGGTGGACTCTGTCAAACCAGCCCCGGGCATTAACTGACTGTGATGTCATAGCCGGACTATTCTCACATTCACCCTGTAGTCTAAGAAGGAAGCAACATGGCAAACCAGTCACTGGGCAAAATGCCATTGTTTCAGCCACTGACAGGATTCTGCCTAAAAATGGGCAAGCTTGGATGCAGGCAGAGTCGACGGGCAAACTCTGCCAAGTCCTCAACAGTTCCTGCCTCACAAATATGTCTGTCAGATATACTAGGCCAGAAAGCTGAAGATGATGCTCCACCATTATAGAGTTTTGGGTGACTGTTCAGGCAGCAAACTGTCCCTGACATTTTTTTCACTTTGGAAGCTGCTAACCTGTACTTTTGGTTTACTCGGGTAATTAGTTTTATTCCTTCTCAAGTCTCTGATATAGTTGAAGACCAGATAGTTTAGTTTTACAATTAAGCTTAGCTGTTTAGGGGTTAAGATGTTTTTAGGTCTAGATAGATGTTTTAAGTTGATAAAGATGAGATATGATAGATACTGATTTACATTCAGAATTTTAGGTGCACCGAGATAGGAAAGATGTTTTCTTCAAGGCTGCCAAATACAAACAGCCAAAACACTAAGAATGTAACATTTATATAATTCTTGATTGTTTCATGGTTCTTCTTGCTGTAGGTAGTTTATTATATATGTGTAATAATATAAATGTATATGTAAATAAACAAACAAAATCTTCATTTTTGCCAGGCATGGTGACTCACTCCTTTAATCCCAGCACTCAGAAGGCAGAAGCAGAAGGATCTTTGTGAGTTCAAGCCAGTCTTGTCTACAGAGTGAGCTCCAGTACAGCCAGGGCTATTACACAGAAAAATCCTGTCTCAAAATAAAACAAAACAAAACAAAACAAAACAAAAAACCAAGAATCATTTTTAAGCCGTAGTATTATTGCTTAAGTTTTTGAAGTGGGGTATCAATGAAAAGAGACAGCTCCCAGTTTGTAGGTATCTTGACTAAACCATCTAAAAGACTTGTTAAAAAAAAAAAAAAAAGACATGCCATTAGCTAAATAAGAGATTCAAAAGAAGATTAAAAACAACGGCATCCTCAAACAACTCCAGGGCCAGTGAGATGGCTTGGCTGGCACTTGCTGTCAAGCCCAAGAACCCGAGCTTGATGTGTGTGGGTAGCACATAGTAGGACAGAGAACCAACTCCCAGAAGCTGTCCTGTGACCTCAGCATGCACTGCAGCACATGTGCACTCACACACATGCAAGCATACACATTAAATCAATAAAATTAGAACCCTTCAATCACATTTATATTGTATCATTGTAGGCGCCTTTGGCTCTTCTGAAATTATATGGGACACAAAAAAATATTGAAAAGTTTACTTTGGCTTGATGAAATACAAACAAAGGCAACCCAGGTCGTCATTTATAATTTTAGAGTTTGGTTTCACATACACAAGGCTGTGTTACAAGCTATGGACATGTTCATAAAAAATTTATTTCACACTTTTATACAAATATCCACAGGTATTTTCTAATTATGAAATAATTTTACAATGCTAGTTAGTATAAAAATCCATCGAATGCAAACAGACCAGTGACTTGACTTGAGATGACATTTTAAACAACTATAAATTGAAACAACATGACATTCTTGTTTCTTTGTTGTTGAACTCTCTCTCAACCCTTTCCAGGACATTCAGTTTTTACAACAAAGGTCTACAAATACTGTCAAGCTATCAGCTTTCTTGCTGTCTTCTTTCAAGCCAGTGTGCTAGGCTCCAAGTTACCTAAGCAAGAAACTGAGACTTTAAACACTATTAGGACCTGTGCTGGAGAACTCGTTGTAAACAAGGTATCATTTGTAAAATTATTTTCGAGTGAAAATGCTGATGCAGAACCAGGATAAAAGTCTTTAATATCTTAAGGGCATAATGTTTAATAGGGTGGTGGTGATTAAAACTCCAAAGCAACAATGGCACATTTAGCAATGTTTTCTATCTTTTAAAACACAGAGAAGTGGTTGGGATCTAGTTCAATTGGTAGAGTGCTGGTCTACCTAGCATGCACAAAGCCTGGGGTCCGTCCAAAGCACTGGAATAAAACTGAGCGTGGCGGCACACACCTGCAATCCTAGCCCTCGGGTGGAGAGGCAGGAGAACCAATCAGAAGTTCAAAGCTATCACAAGCTACCTAAGGAGTGCAAGGCCAGCCTGGGTTACTTGAGACCCAGTCTTAAAAAAAAGATAAGAGGACTAACTGCTTATACAATATCCAGCCAAATTAGCACCTGTTTGCTATCGCTACCCATATAACTTAATTATATTAAAGCACAATTAAAAGCTCAGCTTTGATGATATGTTCAATCCTTGTATTTCTACAAACAAACAAACAAACAAACAAAAACCAAGGCTGGCCCGGGCATGTTAGGCAAGCACTCTAAGCAATGAGCTAACCCTCCTGCTCCAGGCCTAAAGGTCTTGTCAAAGTAGTCACAGGCCATGTGAAAGAATTTAGATTGGGGTGAACAATTAAAAAAAAAAAAATCAAACATGGGCTCGCTGGTTGAATGGTTCCGGTGATATTTAAAGAGCTAAGCGCCGCGGCACTCTGTCTGTGCCTTTCTGGTGTGGCCACATTGGCGGCTGATGTTCTTCAGTAGTCTCAAAAACTGGATTGATCTGGATTGGTCCGGATCCACAGAGGTACTCACTTCAAGTCCTGAACATGCAGTGTTGGCAGCGGGGAGTACACAGATCGCGGAGTTCAGTGAGCAAACTCACTGCCTCTCAGAGTTCTGAAAGTTACAGCACGAAGTTCAGAAGTTTTCACACAGGGCTCAAAACCATTAAACACCCAATGCTGGGTAAAGATGAAACACATCTTACAGTTTAACCCCCTTCGTCAATCTTTCTGAGCTGGGGGAGGGCCTCCAGAAAGGAGATGGTCTCACTAACAGATAGGTTTAAGTTATTAAGACGACCCTTGCATGTTTATAAAGAACTTTTCTTTTTGTGGTAAATAATTAAGGTCAGAACAAAGCAACGACAACACCAACGACAACACCAACACACACACACACACACACACACACACACCAAAAAAAACCAAAACAACATCAACAAGAAAAACCCAAAAATCTGACCTTCCAGGCTCGCATTTTGATTTCTTAAACCAACCTGAAGCATCTTTGGCCTATTAGTCAACAGCAAGATGGCTTGAGGAGCAAAGTAAATATCCTATATAAACACTTGTAACTAGCATTCAAGTCTGTGGCACCTGTGCTTTAGCGACGAGGGAGAAGGGAACCTCTGTGCATCTGGCATCAGCAAGGATCCTCACTTCTAGGAATCGGAGAGAGAAGGCAGAATGGCAACGTCGCCTTCTATTGCACATTTAAGACACAACGTTCAACAGAGACATAGCAATCCAATGGCAGAGTCTTGAGCCAAGGGGCGATCAACCTGCAGGTTCTCCAATCTTAAGAGATGGATGCTTGTCAGGGCAGGCTGGGATGGGCAGTCTATTAGCACAGGTGATGGTGGGGGGACCTCCCTCCAGTTGTGCTATTAGGAGAGATTGTCCCAGCAGTACAGATGGGCAGGCCCCAGCCCCAGCATGCCAAGTCAGGCAGCCACACCAAAAAGCAAAGGCAATCCGGAAAGTTAAATTAAGGCAGTTAAAGAAAAATCCACTCTACTAGTCTGAATTTGGCTGTGCAAAACAGGAGCCTTAGGTGTAACAATATCCACAGTTGAAACTGTCGGTCCGTTATGTGTCGCCAGTCTGAATCCTTTCCAGGGGCCGAGCAGGCTTCGAAGCCACCTGGGTTTCTGAACTGGGAAAGATAGAAGGGACTGGGTGGTATGAGGCTCGCCTGCGCCCCTCTATGAGTAACTTTCATTTGCATTCCACTTTGTGATCCACTGTTTTTTTTCGAGGTTGTCATTGTGTTTTTCATCTTTGATCTCGCGCTCTTCTTTCCGGATGCGCACAGCATGGTATCGGGGAACACTGTCATCGTACCTTGAGCGCTTAAAGAATCCACACTGGAGAAGGGGGTACAGAGACAGAAGATGGACGTTAGTTCATCTAAAGACCAGACATCACTAGTTCATCTAAAGACCAGACATCGCTAGTTCATCTAAAGACCAGACATCACTAGTTCATCTAAAGACCAGACATTGCATCAAGTGTTCAGTTCAGCCAGGTCTACCTCTGGAGTGCTGGGAGGACACTGCTTTCTTTCAGGGGGAAAAAAAAAAAGCCAGTGGGACTAGTGGAAAAGTCAATTGTCATTTTACAACTTCGGCTATTTCTTGATTAACAATTTAAGAATTCTGTAAGACAGTGCTTTAAGTTTTTTGTTTTTTGTTTTTAAGTAAAAGATGTAATTTTCATATTATTAGATCATTATAAAACAACTTGTATGTGTGTGTGTGTGTGTGTGTGTGTGTAAGAAACAGGAGCTTGGCCAGGCGGTTGTGGCGCACGCTTTTAATCCCAGCACTCAGGAGGCAAAGGCGGGTGGATCCCTGTGAGTTTGAGGCCAGCGTGGTCTACAATGCGAGTCCAGGAAAGCCAAGGCTACACAGAGAGACCCTGTCTCGAAAAAAAAAAAACAAAAAATAAAAAGAAAGAAAGAAAGAAAAACAGGAGCTTGCTAAGTAGCCAAGGCTTGCCTCAAAGGCAACATCCTTCTGCCTGAAACTCCATAGTGCTGGGTAATAGGCATGTGCAGACCACACTCAGCTTAAGTAGCGTTTCTCTAAGGGTATAAAGAAAAAAAATTACTTTCCATTCCTTCCCCATTAATAAACTGCAAATAAGATCTCAAGTAATTTTACAATACTATTGGCATGCCGTATTCTTTATACATTTAATTTTTTTTTAATTTTATGTGCATTGGTGTTTTGCCTGAAGGTCTGTCTATGAGAAGGTGTCAGATCTTGGAGTTACAGACAGCTGTGAGCTACCATGTAGGTGCTGGGAATTGAACCTGGGTCCTTTGGAAGAGCAGTCAGTGCTCTTGACCACTGAGCCATCTCTTCAGCCCCAGCATGCCGTGTTCTAATGGGCCCGTTTAAGACTAGTCTCTCCTCCCAGAACTCTACATCAATGCACTGGGTAGATGTGCTGGGGTGCTTCCAATTAAGCTGTTTTGCTAATGAGTTACAGAGTAATTGTGTTATGCAATAAAATCAGCCAGCCAGTCATGAACCTCATAGGACTCTGGGTAGTTTCATCATACTCAATTTTGGAGCATACCCCATTTCTTTGTTTGAAAACAAGAAGGAAAGAAAACAGGAGGGACATTGGGGAGGGAGGGGAAAAGTGGAGAAGCCAAATTACTGAACCAAAGTACATTTTTAAAATATACCTAAAAATTTTGAACCAGGTGAAAATTATAAACAAGAATGTACATGCTTTTCTTCTTCTTTTCTTTTTTTAAGGGAAAATTTCAAATTTAGAAATGCAGTTTAGAAGAGAGAGCTATGTGTAATGGTCAGTTAATGTCTTTATTTTCTGACAGCAACAGGAACCAAATATTTATACTAAATGTCATGTTATAAAAATAACATAAGGCAAGACAAAAATCACAAGTCCAATAGCCCAAATGGGCCTAGAGTTCTGTTTAGGCCATTTCTCTGTGGACTCACTTGTTATTCTATGTGGAAAAAGTCAATACACTTTTTATAAACTATGACTGCTCTCTGCTCCATTTGAAAACAGAAAGAAATGAAATTTGACATGTAAAATCAAAATGGCCATGCTGGGATCACTGTGTCAGCGCCATGGAAAAGAACTGTAGCAATAATTGGATCTCCTCTTGCCCATAGAAAAGAAAGAGGCATCACCAGCAATTCCTGCTTCTGTGGGCTACAAATTGTAGGAGAAAAACAAGAACTGAGAAGAACCAAGTTGAGATAAAGTGGCATTGAATGCGAAACACAGCCAAACTCCATTGCAACGTGTTGAGGTATAAATTACCCCAACACTTTGGTACTAGACTTTTTTGCATGCTGACAGTGGTCTTTGCGTGCTTAGCGTAGAACCCCGAGCCTGCCCCATCACTCTAGAGCAAGGACGACAAAATGACTACAAGCGGAAGAAGCCCTCTTCCCAGCAGAGACACGGGGTCTCTCGCATGCAACAGGTTAAGTGCAGTCGACAGAGCTTCTATCCCTGGGAAATTCCAAAGTGGACGAGAAATCTGGGCTGATCTCTCATGCACCTTTGAAATTCCGAGTGGGACATGACATAACAACACATGGCAAACTGGGCTGCTATGGAGCTCTTACAGCCTAATTAGACAAACGGTGTGACTGTATTCTTTGCTGTGGTGTTGTTTAACAAGAGCACAAAATAACTCACCTGCAATGGAAGAGTCAACCAAAAAAAAAACAAAAAAAACAAACAAAAACAAATCAAAACAAACCAATTGAGCTTTCAAGTGAAATAAATAAAATAAATCCAAGCAAGGCAAGCCAGTGGGAACACTTAGAAACAGCTGTTAATGGGACACACACAGCAAGCTATCGCTCTTAAGTTAGCCACCACAACCACAGCAGGTCCCACAGCTAGCAATGCAAAACACTGATCAATTACCAATTATGGAAGGTAGCTCAATACTAGGCATCGGAAGTAAGCCTCTCTTTATCAGATGGCTGAGCATGGATCTCAGCCTTGTGATAGGTGGCATCGTAATGCGCTTTCTTATTTCTCTTGAAGAAACCACACTACAAGGAAGCAAGGTATTTAGTCAACATTACACTTCTGTGTTGAAAAGCTGAAGAAAAGAACACTTCAGATTTTAGCCTAAGTGAGCGGTCACTGCACTGTCACTCTGTGCCAGCATAACATAGTCTGTCACTCTGTGTCCCTGGATGAAGATGACACACACCGACTCATTGACTTTTCTATTTGTAGCAGAAATATCATCCTAAAGGGAGAATGCACACACAACTGATTGGAACTTCAGGTGGTTTTTTTTTTCTTCCTGTAGAACAGACTCTAAAGAGTCAAAACATTCACCTCTGTAGTCTAGTGAGACAAAGGATGGAAAATAAATTCTGTAAAATTCAGCACGAGTTAAAATAAGACATAGATATAATGTAGTTGTCTGCTTTTAGAGTAAATTTTATGGAACAATATTCTTTGCTGGACACCTCTGGACCAACGGGTAGGGTAAATCGCTGAATAAACTTAAATGAAGGAACAGTTGCTGTTGTTTTCCCTGAATTCTGAACCATCATGCAACCCTTAAGTAAAAGGAACCTATGTTCCCCAAATTTGGTCACTGTAAATGAGTATAAAAGTGTAATTCCACTTTTTGCTATTATTCATTCAGCAATGGAGAACTTTTCCTTTTTCCTTTCATCTAGTTCACCGGCTGTGGGGAACTATCTTTTGAAATTACACTTGGTCAAATAAAACTCCTGGCAAGATCATGCCTCTTAAGTCTAGCAACTCATAAAGCAAAGAGATCTAGATCTGCCTGTCCCAAGGAGGGGGCCACCAGCTAAACCTGGTGATGTGAATTTAGACACATTTAAATTGAAAATGCAACTCTTTCCACTGTACCAGGCAAAGGTGACTCCTGGTTATCAGGGGACGGTGCCATTCCAGGACACTTCCATTATTACAGAACTCTGGAGTGGGATGCACTGACATAGCCTATTTTCTCTGTGCAGTCTGACTGTCCTGGAACTCACTCTGTAGACCAGGCTGGCCTTGAACTCAAGAGATCAAACTGCCTTGGCTTCCCAAGTGCTGGGATTAAAGCCAACACCGCCCAGCAAAAATGAATAGTTCTAAAATTCCCGAGGACTTTTGTCTTTTACTTCTAAAATAACTCCTGTGGTAAAGCCATTATTTAAGAAGCAGGTAAAGGCAAGATTCCTGTGGCTAAAGCGGAGCTCTCCATTGTAGCCTTTGACACCAATGCAGATGGATGGAGCTCAATTTAAAGACTGAACTAGAATCCACCCATCCTCCCTCCCTCCTTTTCTTCCTCCCACAGTGCTGGACCCAGAGCCCCACATATAGTATAAAGCTGCCTTACTGCTATGCTATACCCCTAAACCCTAGAATCCTTTCTGATCCCAAAATTCCATATTTTAAATACAAATAACTTTGTTTACAAAGAAGAGCACGAAGTAACAAGATTGTCTTCCATTTAGAGGTTACAGAAGATTTCCGATCATTTTAGAATCGACCTCGGGGTCTGTAAATTAGAACCCAGTGAGATCTTTCAGTCTGATCCCATTACTCAGCAACTGAGTCCCAGGGGGATGAAATGATCTGCCCAACATTATACACAGCTCAGGTATCTTGATCCTGCATCTACTGCCATAACTACACAAGGATTCAAAACTACCAGTAAGATGCTCTCAGACAAGACTGACCTTGTGACCTCTTCCAGAGAGTGTAAGACCATCCTCAAGTATCAAAACCCGAAATTAAGTTTTCAATATCAAATAACTGTACCAAGATCTCTAATATTGATTGGCTGTATTTGCCAGTCGAACCTACTGCTTGAGACACAGTTGAGTATAATATTAAAATCCATGCATCAGGAAGGCTACTGGTATGGACAGATACCAACTCTCGCATTCTCTCAGTCTGGCAAAAGGCAGAATGGTGGGGGGCTGGGAGGAGACTGACTCCAAGTTGGAAAGTCAGAGCATCCTTTGTGTGGCAGATTTTAGGAAACAATGGAAGGAAAAGGGCAGTTTGACCCTAGCACCTTCTTACTTCACCCCAAACCCTGTGGAATAGACACATCTGGGAAGTGTTATACACATAATGGCACTGCAATAAGAATGCTGGTGCTTCTGCAGCGCAACTCATGAAATAAAACAGCGAGATGTAGATATTGTCTCTCCACATCATACTCAGTTCTACTGAGTCAGTCACCTAGCTTCCAGTTTCCAGAGATTTCTGTAATATGGAGTTACAGGTAAGGACAGTGGACCTCCACTATCCCCTGGGACTCACATAAGACCAACAGAGGCTGTGATCTCTATAAACATACAGAGGTTGACAAAAGTTCCTAACTATCTCCTACCCAGCCCTTTGAGGACACAGACTCTTTAAAGCAGGGCAAGATTATCGCACAGTGCGCACAGTCAGAAGAGCATAGTCTAATGGTGTCACTCTGAGCCCGGACGTTTGTCATGTTTGTCACAGGCTGAGAAACGCTGAGATGGAGTATCTATCACATCGTGTTTTTCTGCTCCTGATCTAGATATAAGGGCGAGGGTTCCCAGTGACTGTCAGGGAGGATTCGTTATCAAGGGAGAAATTAGCAGGGATTTATGTCCAGATTAAACTGCTATCTGTCAATTTGGCTTAGACTTAGAGTTTGATCTTAGGTACAGAAAATGCTAAAGTAGTAAAATTCAAATTGTTATTTGCCAAACAAGCTGAATTACGTGTAAGTATAAATAAAGAACCTTTAAATATAAATTATTAGGTAGATATACAGGTTTTTGTTGTAAAACTCAAGAGTTGCTGTCTATTTCATGATAAAATGTTGGAAAAAAGAAACAATAAAAAAAGAAAATGCAAACATGTGTCAGTCTCAATCCTCATTTTTTTTTTTAAATGTGTAGTTTACTTCCAAAATTCATGACTTACCTTCCAGAGTAAAAACACTAGTAGAGCCAGCATGAAAATCCCGGCCAGGACAGCCAGGAGGATGATCCACCACGCAATCCCTGAATACTGAGCCACTGTCTTGGAGGGAAACACCGTCACTCGAACCTGCAGAGCACAGAAGAGAGACCACTGTAAACCAGGTGTCCTCTCACATCAGGCATCGATGGCTTCAGTCCTGCTCAAAAGCACATGGACAGACAAGTCGCTTTCCTGTCACAGCTAGTCCCTTTCTCTCAATAACAGAATACTGCTTCAACAGGCTCCCCCCCCCAAAAGGCCTGGGTTATATTTCTTCGCTAATTTAACTCTTAAATTATGGGGCGGGGTGGGTGTGTTGTTGTTGTTGTTTAGAAAAGCAGAGAAAAATATACACTGAATCACCAAGCATCCATCGTGCCCCTTTAAGTCTGAACTACCAGCAGCCAATCGAGTTTCATGATTACTTATTTTCTGTTTTGCTTTGTTTTGTTATTTTAATCTTGCAGTGCTGGGGTCAACACACACAGTAAACACCCTACTTCCGAGCTCCACCTCCAGCCTCTAACTTGTATCCTTTTGGGAATCATCTCCATCCCTTTTCGTCAGTTTTCAGCAATGGAAAAGAAAGGGTCAGTTCGGGTGCAATTGCTCTACGAACCTCGGATTTCAAAGATGCTAGAAAATAGGGGCGAGCCTCGTAACGGAGAGGGGCCATTTACCTTTTTTCCTTAGGCTATCAAACTAAAGACCCTCCTAACAAGACAATTTCCTAAAACAATTGTTTCCATGCCCTAAACAAACACATTTAAACCCAAACCAAAAACCACTCGGGATACAGAGGCCAGGCAGATCTCTGTGAGTTTGAGGCCAGCCTGGTCTATAAACAGAGTGCCAGCCCAGAGAAACCCTGCCTCAAAAAACCTAAAAATAAATAAACAAATAAAATGTATGGACAAATCAGGTTCCTTCAGATGCATCTTAGACCTCAAGCCACAGCAATGAGAAGTTTAAATTCTAAGCATTTGATCCCTGGCAAACACCCATGAAAAACGTGTCTACCCTCAAACCTAAAACCTTGCCTCAGCAATCTTTAAAAACTCAAAGGAAGTGTCTCTAGAACTCTTAACAGTCCTAACAACCTTTTCCTTTGATTTCATTAAATGTTATGCATTTCCCTGGAGGTAGCTTTGCACAGGTACCTCACTCATCATGGGCAAAGGCAGGAAGGGCTCTCGGTCTACCGGTATATAGTTCATCACCAGTGATCAGCACGGAAAGCACCTCAGCTTGACAGCCACTTTTGCTTCCGGCACCATAGTACAGGGACGGCACCATGTTTGAACAGGTGCTTGTCTGCCACGTGGATTTAATTTAACTGATATCAAAATACAATCATCTTACCTGGCTCAATTGTGTGATTTCTGCTTTTGCTTGTTATGACACTGTCTAGATTTAAAAGGGCCTTGTTGAATGGCAAACACTAAGCTCTTGAAATTGGGCAATAAATAAACACAAGATTTTTTTTCTAGTTTTCTTTCTTTCTCTCGGCAGGATTAGAGTATAAAAAAAAAAAAAAGACTGAATTACACAATCTATCTTGCTTCTATTGCCAAAGAAAATGGTCCTCAGACTAGAAAGAAAGGAAAAACTGAGATGAGGACCAAAGTGTAACCTATAATAAGCGAGGGGACGAAGAAGGAAGGCCTGATGCTCAAATTAAGCTCCAATATTCAGGCTGAAACACTGCACCTTCAGATACACAA
Source organism: Acomys russatus (assembly GCF_903995435.1). Taxonomy (NCBI): domain Eukaryota; kingdom Metazoa; phylum Chordata; class Mammalia; order Rodentia; family Muridae; genus Acomys; species Acomys russatus. Next base: position 14,908,263 of record NC_067160.1, read on the forward strand.
GGAAAGTACCAGCCCGAGGCCTGAGCTGTTTGTTGTAGCCCAGAAATCCCAAAAAATAGGAGGCAGTGACAGACTAGTGATAAGAAAATGTCTCCATGTTCAAAAGAAGTGGGTTCTACATAGAATCCTTCAGCCATTCACAAAGGGCTAAGCCAAGCAGGACCATGTAGAGACTCCATCTCTGCCAGGAGACTGGACAAGATAAACGCACAAGACGAGGACCTTTCTCTGTAAACGGGCAACCGGACTTGGTATCAGGCCCTCAGTTCTACCACCTTGCAGAAAAAGAAGATCTGGTCTCAGCTCTCTGGATGGTCATGGGACAGTTAGGGAGAGACCACCTTCATCTACAGCTGTCCAAGCAGACAGGACAGTTCCTCTGTCATTAGAAAGGCTGCTACTTGGCCAAGGCTTGTTCCAAGGGACACATCAGGGCCGTATTTTTAAAAAGTCAATTCTAGACTAATGGACAGATTGATTCACTCATTCACAGGGATTTTCAGATAGGGTCTCACTGTGGTCTGTCTTAACCTGGGCCTCACTATGTAGCTCAGGTGGCCTCAGAACTTGCGGCAATCCTTCTGCTTCAGCTCCCTAAGTGCTGAGTTTATACATGTTGCTTGGCTTGGCTTCTCAATTCTAGATGTGTCAATATCTTTTCTGGTAACGGCCATTGGCCACACCCAGCACCGGCATTCTGAGAGTGGCTGCAGCATCAGGGGCGTGTCGACTTCATTCTCCACTGTAAGCTCAATCCCTATTGCATGGCTCCCCAGTGCTCACCCTGACCGTAGCTCTGCTGAACGGCGGACCCTAGGCCTCCTTTTGAAGGTATGTGTGCAGCACACGGGATTGACCGGAGGGCCTTGTGCGGCGGCAGAAAGCATGGGCTATGCATTAGCCTCTTTTAAACTTTTTTATTTGGAATAGGACTTCACTAAATTGCTTAGGCTGGCCTTGAACTTGCTCTGAAGTCCAGACAGTCTAAATTAGTAATCCTCTTCAGCAGCTTCCTGAGTAGCTAACAGATCAACAGGCCTGTATTACTAGGCCAGCCTCAGGTTTACTTTTTTCTGTTTTTTTTCTTTCTTTCAAGATTTGTTTATGTATATGAGTGCTCTGCTGCATGTACAGGCCAGAAGAGGGCATCAGATCACACTACAGATGGCTGTGAGCCACTGCAGACAGTGCTCTTATCTGCTGAGCCACTCTCCAGCCCTTTTATTTTCAACAGTTGTATTAAAATACACCTTCATGTGGCAGCACCTCAGGCTGTCTTTTAAGGAGCAATAGGTCCTGAGGGGTGTGAGAAACAAAGAATGACCTCAGGTTCTGGCCATGGTGTAGAGAAGTGGCCAGCTCTGAAGTCTGAGGGAACCAGGAAGTGACCAGGTCTGAAGTCTGAGGGAACCAGATCTCACCTGAGTGCCTGCGTGAGGGAGCTTGATGTTCTGAGCGGCAGCAGTGACATCAATGGACGCCCGCATGAGAATGTCCAAGTAGTTCATTTTGGAATACTCCTGTGGAAGACAAGAGGTGAGTTAGCAAAGTGACCAATGTCCTTGGCGGTAGCAAATTCTGCCGGGGAGGGGGGGGGGGGGGGCGCAAAACCATACCTCTAGAAACGTGCTGTTCCACAGCCTGGAGCGTAGAACAAGAGAGGCCTTGCTGTCTAGTCCTTGCAGTGGACACCTGATGTTCACACAGTGCACGTTGACACTGCAGTTCTGAGGAGGAGAGTGGTGGTCAGGACCCATTGCTCTGAGAAGCCACTCCCTGATTACACACGGAGCACATCCACAGCCCAGAAAAATACTCACGAGGGTCTGGTATTTCCTCTCAGAAAATAAAGAAAACTTCCTGCTGTCGTCTATCTGTTTTTCAGGAATTTCCCGTTTCCTTCTTGAGTTGTGAGACTCCTAAAACACGATACCCAAAACAGACGAAGAGTTTGTGTAAATTCATCACTGGCATAAGCCTCCCCAATAAAGCCAAATTTACATCATCAATAAATATTCACTTTCTGTCTTAGCTTCTTTTTCTTTTTCTGTCCTGTGATAAGACACCCTGACATGACCAACTCACAGGGAAGGGGCTTATTTTGGTTCATAGTTCCTTCACGGTGGGGGTCGGGTGAAAGCTGAGGAGCTGAAGGCAGCTGGTCACGTGGCTGGTCACATGGCATCCACAGTCAAGAAGCAGAGAGCAATGAATGCCTGTGTGTGCTCAGCTCGTCTGCTCCTTTCTATAGAGTCCAGGATCCCGGCCCAGGGATTGGCACCGCCTACTTTTAGTGTGGGTCTTCCCATCTCAAGAAACCTTATCAAAATAATCCTTCACAGCTATGGCCAGAGGCTAGACAATCCCTCTGGGCGTGCTTGGGGGTCCCTGAGGTTCCAAATTCTGCCAAGGCTACAGTTAACCATCACACCTTCTCTCCCACCACCAAAGCAGAGAAAGACAAAGCCGACAGGTATCTCGGCCATTTTAAGTATGTCTCAGTTGACTCATACGTAAGTCATTTATTCCTAGCGTGATACTGAAACCCATGGAAAGAGTTTCTTGTGTCTCTACTGAACCATGAGCACCCGGCATCAAACTGCCAGTCTCCAGAGACACAGAGCGCTTGGCTCAGTGTCTAAGGCATGGGGGATGGGGGACAGCTAGCCCATATGGAATGATGAGATGACCCAAAGAACGCCAGGGAAGCATGAGACCCTTTTTACGATCAGCTCCGAAAGGAACATGGAAAACCGAAGGCAGGTAAGAGCTTTTACTATCACGTCTTCCTGATATGGGTTGAGTCTCACTTATTAGACATGTGCTTGAGGCTTTAGAGCATTTTGGATACAGGATTACTGGAAAGGGATGGTCATCTGGCCCTTAAGAGTAGTAGTAACGGTCCATCGGGCTTTCCAATGCTGGTGAGTCAAGGAGCGTGCTGTAAGCCTTCAACTGTGAACACCCATAATACCCAGAGGGCTAAGGATGCAACTGCACTGGCAGAATGGTTGCCTAGCATATATGAAGCCCTTGGTTTGAGCCTAGCATTGTCTAGCATGTACCAGGTGTGGCAGCACATGCTGCCAATGACAGCACTTGTGAAATAGTGGTTGGAGGATCAAGACTTAAGGTCATTTCTGGTTACCCTGAGTTCAAGGCTAGCCTGGGCTACATAAGACCTGCCTCAAGCCAGGCGTGGTGGCACACACCTTTAATCCCAGCACTCGGGAGGCAGAGGCAGATGGATCGACCTGAGTTTGAGGCCAGCCTGGTCTACAAAGGGAGTCCAGGATAGCCAAGGCTACACAGAGAAACCCTGTCTCAAAAAACAAAAACAAACAAACAAAACATCTGCCTCGAAAATAAACAGCCAAAGCTAGGCACAGTGGCGCACACCTGTAATCCCAGAACTTTGGAAGGCAGAGGAAGGCCAATCGCTGTGAGTTCGAGGCCAGTCTGGTCTACAAAACGAGCCCAGGACAGCCAAGGCTACACAGAGAAATCCTGTCTCAAAACAACAACAAAAACCCCGAACAACAAGAGCAAACCCCTAAGAATTTAAAAGAAAACTAACAAGCATACATGGACAATGCAGCCATTCTTAACATTGGAACTCAAGTCATCTAGTTATGTAAGTGTGTTGCAGGCTTTGAAATCAGTGGGAGCTCAAGTGCAGAATTTTCCACCTCTTAACAGCTGGGCCATTTTGAGAAGGTCACTATGTCTCTGATTATAGAGCCGGGGATAATAAAAATTATCTCACAAGACTGTCAAGAGAATGCACACAGTGCTTAGTCCAGTACTGACACAGTGAGGAACTCTATGAGCACTTACTATTAATAAGAATGAAAGTGTTCCAGGTCATTTGCCTTGGTACAAAGGCCTTTGTAGGCGCCTTCCTGAAGCTCCTTGCAGTCTATGCCCGCTGGTTCATCCCCAGGGGAAATCTTCCAGTTTTCCTTACATATCTTAGTGGGTTACAACACTTTAGAAAATGTCCTTCTCAGCGAGTGGACGCTCCTTAATGGTCATTTCTCATCAAAGATGCCTTACCCTGACCAAGTTACTCAGTTATGAATGAGAAAACTGTGACCACCACAGGAAAAGTCAGCGGGCCACAGTACAGCTTCCCAGCAGAGGCAAGTGTAACCCCAAAATGCAGCAGCTCACACTCACCCGGGGGAGGGCAGGAAACCCATCGACATACCTTCAACTTCAGGTAGTTTATTTCCTCGAGAGGCTCACAAGCGATCTGCTCCAAGCCTTTGGATTCTACTTTCACCAGATAGAGCAACCATTTGCCATTGCTAATTTCCTTGGGCCACTGTATATTCAAGGTCGCTGTGCCGAGGTTTTTAAGAGGTTTCCCTAGGTTAATCACCTGTCAGAAAAAAACAACACATAACCGCTACAATATAATCCTTTTAAGGCAAAAAATTAAGTAGCACTTCCTACTGCCAACAGGCTGACTGCTCAGCCAAATCCTCCAACAGGAGCACAAATCCCCTGAACGGATCAGGAATAGGGTGTGCAAAAAAGACAGTTGTGCTTAGAAGATTCTTGTCATAAAAATAGGAGGAGGAAAGAAAAAAAAAAGGTCAAAAAGAAAAGACTGCTAGTTCAGCGCCAAAGTACTGTATGTAACCAACCCTATAGAACAGGCACAGAATGTTCCCGGCAGCACAGAGACAGTCCTGGGTGCAGTTGTGTAGTGTCCAGCGAGCACCCCGCCTGACAGATGACAAAGCCTCTGCTATGGCAGCAGCAGCCATATATCTCCTGCTTCTGGAAAACCTCCCTACTGTGAAAACGAAGTTGACTCTGCCAGGAGCTACACAGGGAAGGCTGGAGAGCCACACAGCGGCTCAGGGGGTTAGTGCTGGGAGCAGAGTAGCTTTGTACAACGGGGCCGAAGAGTGAGAAAGCAGAGCGGCCTGCCTGCACTACGGAGCACGACTCTAGAACCTCAGCTGACTGACACACAGAGCTCGTGCCAGCCGGCCAACATTTCCTGAGAGAACTCGCCTCTTTAGAGTGCTGTATTAGGGCCAAGTCCGTTCTTGTCATTTTAGGCTGCAATCTCAATGCTCACCAGCATTTTAGGAACTCAATTTGCAATGTGGGCCCAAACCCATGAGGTGTAAGTGTGTAAGGTATAAACATCACAGTCCACGTTCGAGTTTGTTACACTGGACCCAGAGTGGCTGTGGTCGCCTACCGTGAGCCCATCGTCTATCTGCCTCCTTTGCTGGCAGACAGTTTCTAACAAAGAAAGGAATGAATTACACATTCTAAGGTCAGCCACAAAGAACTCATAGCTTTTTGTTTTATAGGCTCTGAGGAAAAAAAATAAATTATTACTTTGTATCTATACTACCCGTACTTTACAGTTCCATAAGAAGAGCAAGCAGAACTCCACTTAGAGCCAAAAGTCTCTGCTGAGTGACAGTTGTTCGTTACTTTGGAGGATAAAGTTTCCACTGTTAAAAACCAGAAAGCGTTTTCAACTAAGTATTTCCTTAAGATGTTTGTGACTGATCGATTAACAGGACACTGTTCATCAATAGTCAGTCACAAATCTTGACATATCAAGACTGGATCTAGGAACTGCCGCTCTGACTTACCCTGAATTCATACTCTATTAAACTCCCTACGTCATCTTCAGATTTCATAGCTTGCTCACCAACAACTGCACCTCCAAAATACACCTGCGAAGGTTTAGCGACTCTGTCAAATTAAAAAAACACCCGTTTTAGTGAGAATTATAAACGGTTCTTTCAAACGTTGATTTGTTATGCCAAACACAACACTTACCCAGAGACCGATAAAAGCAATTCAATAACCACTTTTGCTTTCGCTGTAATTGGAGCCAAATTATCCTGATTGCTTGTTCTGAAAATGAACGGGGGAAACAATGGGGTTTTATCTGAACAGTCAGTTTTCTCATTACAATTACATTTCTTTTATGAGTTAGATCAGTGCCGATTCAGTGACTCTAGGGTTCTCATGAAATACATCTGAAGTTCCTCTTACGTTTCCAACTTTAGATTAATATCCAGATCTGTGGTGTCAAAGGTGACCTCAGTTGTACTTAAAATCAGATAAAAAGTAACCTAAAAAAAAAAAAAAAAAAAAAAAAAAGATACATATGAACAATTGTCACCAAGGGCCAGGTCTCTGGGCACTGGTATTCAGAGCAGGAAGACAGAGTGCAGAGGCATCACCTACACTGGAATTTCTCTTGAAAGGATTTCCGAGCTCACAGTCAGCTTGGGAGCCGTTCTGGTTGGCGACACAGCTCAGCTGCTTCTCCTGTGGCAGAAAAGGCATCGGGTCACAGTTTGTTCACGGGCTCTCTTGGTCTTTCCCTCCCCGCTGGTTTCTCCGACATACTCACAGGGAATGCCCTCAGTTCTCTGTAGGCGGAGTACGTCAGCGTGTCTGGAAACGTCGCGATGAGTTTGGCTTCGTGAGCATCGTCGCCATCTTTCCTGGGGTTCCTTGGATCAGAAGGGCCGTTGGTCACTGTTATTTCCAGAGCTATATCCTTCTGATCTTTTAGGACTAATTCTGGGACGCCTTTTTGACTATTACAAAAGAAGGAAGGAAGGGAGAATCTCAATACATGTTTGGTTCCCTTGGCAACCAAAGCCTGGAGGACAGTTACTTTTGCTTGTGAGTCTTACATTGGAAGGTAAGAGAATTTGTCTTGATTTCCTTCTCGGGTACAAAACTTATATTCTAGCTTAAGGTTGCTGTTACAGACATTGTCGTCTCCACATCCCTCCTTTAAGAAGTGTACCTGCGAGGAACCAAACGCAGACGGGTCAGATCCTAAAGGTCTTCACTTCCCTGTGCTCTAGCACCCTCCTTGGCCGCACACTAGCCTCCTGCTCTATCAAAGTGACTCGGACCAGGTCAAGGCAGTAGGTTCCGTGCAGCCGGAGTGTTGAGCCCTGAAGCCACGGAGAATCCGAGTTCCAAACCTGCCTCTGACATTTGCTTAGCTGTGTGGCACTAGATAGACAAGGCACTTAACTTTTCACTTTAGCTCGGTTTCGTCACGGTCTCGTGTACAAGAGCACCGCTTTACTACCAGGGCAGCTTCCGTAGTGGCCTGTGTTACCTAAAATGCTTCAGGGGATTTTAACTCACTTACCCCTCAGAGCAGTCTGGGGAGAACCTATCGTATTGAGCCCCACTGGACAGATGATGAAAGCTCAAGATCTCCATTCCTGTTACATTTAACTTGGCTCAGGTGTTGGGATTGTACACAAGGATTAGTAACACAGTAACAATGCATGATGTCACAGTATAGGAAACCATGACTGATTCCAGCTGCTGAGTAAAACAACTGACAAAGCAGAGTTAAACTGAAAGCGGCAGGTTCTTCCTCTTGCAAAGCCACCTGTACAGCACCGCACCAGGAGCCTCAGACTGATCGCTCCATCCACTGCTGGATTTGTTTCCCGGGTTTTGTGAAGATAGGATGTCAGGTAGCTCAGGCTGGCTCAACGATGGCCTTGAATTTCTGATCCTCCTGTCCCTGCGTCCCAAGTGTTGGCGCCAGGGGCATGCCCACCTTGTTATTTTTATGTGGGGCTGGGGACCGAAGTCAGGGTTCTGCACATGCTAGGCAGGCACTCTACCAACTCAACCACATCCACACCCCACGCACTGGACTGTGACAGCTAGTGTGTAGTGTCAGCTCGAAAACATGGAAGCCTTTGTGAGGCCCTGGATCTAATTCATAGCACCAAACAGTAATCAAGATAGTAATCATAGCCGGGCTGTGGCGGTGCGCATCTTTAATCCCAGTACTTGGGAGAAGGAGACAGGTGGATCTCTGAGTTTGAGGTCAGCCTGATTTATAGAGCAAGTTCTAGGACAGTTAAGGCTACAAAGAGAGATCCTATCTCCAAAAAAGAAAAAAAAAAAAAGTAATGCCAGATCAAGATATCACACATCGGCCTCACATGGCCCCAACAGGCCATAGAATACACATTTTCTTCCTACAATGACCCAAGCTGCATTACCACTCAAGCATTCTACTGTGGGGGAAAAAAAAAAAAAAAAAAAAAAATATATATATATATATATATATATATGTATATATATAAATATATATATATATATATATATAAATAAATATATATATATATAGCTAAGTTTTACTAGTCCTTGATTTTAGTGTTTTAATAACATATTTATCACACTGTGTTGTTCTCTGTGGTAAAATAAAGTATGTCAACTACAGGAAAAACAATAGGAGAATGAAGTTTGGCTAATTAATAGTCTCAGTAAGGGGTGGGGAAACAGAGATAATGACAAATAACTCCTGGCCCCTAAATCCCATCTCATAGGTTTCTCTCTTTACTGCTAATTTGAGAAACAACTTTTCAGAGGCGAACTATGTATAAAGAAATACATAGTACTTTTTTTTTTTTTCGGTTGGTTTTTTTCTTAGACAGAGTCTCACCTTAAAATCTGGTTGGCCTAGAACTTGCTGTGCAGACCAAACTGGCTTTGAACTCACAGATATCCTCCTGCCTCTGTCCCCTGAGTGCTAGAACGAAAGGCGTGCACAACACTACTATACACAGCCATAAGGAAGTGGTCTTCAGGGACAATTCAGTTCAGCATACAGATATGGCAAACCCTTGCAAAACAGAAGCCCAGGAAAGCTTACATCGGTCTGGACTGTTTTGGCTTCGTTCGAATTCAAGATGGGAAGAATTTCGGGAAGGGAATTCACCCTCCGGCGAGAGCTGGGCTCCTGGATCTCCACAGAGGCCGTGATGGGGATGGGGCGCAGCTTGTCTCTGATGTTGTCCTGTGGAGTGTGCGGCAACACAGGTAAGTGTGGTCCAAACGCAAGTGGGTCTCCAAAGCGATGACAGTGCAGTGCTGTTCAGAAGCCTAGGCACCCACCAAGGCCACCCACGTCCTGGTCTCGTCACCATGGAGATGACGGGGCTGCACACTCACCTGCAGCCAGAGGGTCTCCTCCATGCATGCTCGCTGCTTCTGCCTGTTCAGGGTTAGCTCCTGAGTAGACTTCGGCTCAGAACCTTGGTTTCGAAACTGAACTCGTGAGGACAACCCAGACTTTCTTCTTTCTTTTTCAGCTTCAAGTATACCCAAAATTGCTGGGTTGAAATGAACAAGATCGTGTTAGCTTAAAGTGTATCTTCTTCACAAACCCTGAGCTACAAATAGGTTTTCTCTTGCAGTATTTTAAACTGCACACAAGAGCACTCTGGCCCATAACCTTTGTTTCTTTTCATATTTCCTGGTAGGGGACCTTCTACTGACTGAGAGGAGGGTTTTTTTTTTATCCAATTGTTCTTCCCAATGCTGTTACTATTTTAAAGTTAAATTCTCACTGGACCACCTGGGGGAGCTCGAGAACAAGCTAGAACCTTCTGCAGCAGCTAGGAATCAATATCTAGCGGAATTTCAGGAACCCAGAGTACTAAAGACAACTAGAAATGCCCAATGCTCCTGCCTTGGGCCTCTGTCAGCCTGTGCCTCATGACCTGAAGTCCTTGTTATTTGAAAAGGTGTCTGGGAAAGCAGGCTCCTGCAGCTGAGCTGCTATTTACATTTTAGCATTGCTACGGAAAGGAGGCGCATACATTAAAGAGAAGTCCTTGAGGACAGGGCAAGAGATAGGTGTAATCCCTGCTCTTGGGAGCAAAGGGAAGAAGGATTGCTATGGATACGAACGAACCTAGCTTCAGCTACAGTGTGAGTCTGTCTGAAAAACCACATAGATAGACGGACAGACGGATGGACAGACAGGCAGGCAGACAGGTGTATGGGTGATAGATAGGTGGCAGAAGAAAAACAGACACATTTGACTGACATTTCTTTCAGTAGCTGGAAGCCAGTTGGTCAGCCTAACACAGCTCTTATACATAAGTCTCCAGCCTGCAGCAGAGGTGGCTGGCTGCTCACTGCCTCTGCTAACGCAGCTTGGAGGCAGGCCAGGGTGTGGACCAGAGAAGCTCACATCTAGACTCTGGGATGCGTTCTTCACTGGGTCACTGGATGGGGCTGCGCACTGCTTTTCATGGGCCAGTACTTAAATTACTTACATTCATTAAGCACTCCTTAAAACCTAAAACTGAGAGGAAAGAAAGCATGTGAGCATGCGCAGAGGGTGGGGGGAAGCTCTGCTCAGGGAAATGCAGAAAACAAGCAACTTATAGTCTATAACTATTCATGCTACGGTGTGAAAGAAATGTTCGTTTAAGACAGATTTCTTTTTTTGTTTGTTTGTTTGTTTGTTTTTTCGAGACAGGGTCTCTCTCTGTGTTAGCCTTGGCTGTCCTGGAGTTGCTTTGTAGACCAAGTTGGCCTCCAACTCACAGGGATCCACCTGCCTCTGCCTCCCGAGTACTGGGATTAAAGGTGTGTGCCACCACACCTGGCCTTGAGACAGATATCATGTAGCCCAGGTTGCCTGCAACTGGCTAGGAAGTAGAGATGTTCTGAGCGGATTCTCCTGCTTGCACTTCCTGAGTGCCAGGACCACAGGCACACACCTGGTTTTATACAGTGCTATAACCGAACCGGTGCTTTGTAATTACATGGCACTGGGATTACACCAGGACTTTGTGCATACTAGGCAAGCACTGTACTAAATGCAGCTACCCACACCCCTAGCCATGAGGACGTGTGCTTTAATGTGCTCTTTCCAAATGAGCACACAGCAAGGGACAGAAGCCTCAACAGCTCTAAGTCTCCACCTGAAACACAGAAGCCGGCCGCTTTGTACAGATGCTTAGATGCCACGTCTCACTGCCCCTCCCACGCTGTGCTGGCCCCTCCCTTCCTCCTTCCCATCCTCCCCAGTTCTGCTTAACTAAACCCTGTTCCCTATTCAGATCTTGACCCAGACATCACTTTATAGAAAGCCTCACCTGGATCCTCCTGAGCCACTGAGAAAATTCCATCTCTAAACCCTCAGAGGCTACTGCACTAGCACTGCCTGGCTCCCACAGTGTAGAGGAACTCAGGGCAAAGACTGCATCACTCCTGTGCACCACTGGATCACTCACTACCCACCACCATGGCACGTGATAGAAATAGCATCCACAGGACAGATGAACTGGCTCCACGTCACTGTATGCACAGTGTGATGCGTGTGCATCTGCACACACAGTTGATGTAATTTTTGCACTGAAATGGTAGTTGTCCAGATACATAAGACCAGAATTTAGAAGCACTGATGGTCCCAATAGCAATTTCTCTGTCCGTCTGAAATATTCTTGAATGTCGGAGCTGCCAAATGGAACGCTCCTCATGTTTGGCCTTCTGTAGCCTTGCTACCATGCATTTATCAGTGACCTGCTAACTTCCCAATGAACCAGATGAAGGCTCCCATGCTGGGTGACCCTTATGGGCAGAAGTACAGGAGGATATGGGTACATTAAAACCGCTCATCTACCAAACCCACACTGACCTTCTGTAACCTCCAGACAACTCACATCATCTTAAAATCCTTGCAGGTCACCTGTGCTGACCTTCTGAGGATCAAGCCAAGAATACTCATTAGGGCTCAATTATAAATATCTGTGTGCCTGCAACATCGCATTAGAGGGCTGCCAAGTTAAAAACACCAGGGTCCAACAATAAGCTCTCCTGTGGGATGCTGGGAGATGTGTTACGCTGAGGCAGTTTTGTGGACATTCTGTCTTATTTCATTTTAAAGTTCCTACTACTGTGGAAGTGCTAAGAAAGAGTTCTTCAAAGTGAAGAGGCCCACTCATCTCAGGCATCAATAAATATTGGAGTAATGGAGTGGTTACGTGCTATAAAGGAGATACACATAGCACCAGACGTTGCATTAAAGCTGGGAGAAAGCTCTCTCTATAGAGGTAGTAGTTGGATGGAGCACACCAATGGGATCTGACACCTATTGTCAAACAATGGTTTGGGGAGAAAATGCAGACAGAACAAAAGATGTTTTCTCATTTCTTCTCTCTGCCCAAGAATCCAGTTTATTTTCTATTGTTTGAATTCGTAACAATTACAAGTAAAAGGCACCCAGGTGAGGGAGGTGTGTGTTTTCTTCTCATTAAATACCATGTAACAAGGGGTTGGATGAATGGCTCAGCTTATCAAGAGCCATGAAAACATGAGGAATGCGGACCAGTTGAGTTTCCAGACTGTGAATTTTAAAAAGCCAGGCATGGTGATCTGCCTGTCATCCCAGCACTAGGGAGGGAGAGATGGCTCAGTCCATAAAGCGCCTACTGTACAAAGCTGAGGAAGTGAGTTTGGATCCCCAGCGTCCACATGAAAAAAAGTCAAGGAAGCATGGCAGCCTGTGCGTGAAAGCCCAGCCCTGGAGCTCACTGGGCAGCCAGCCATGTAAGGAAAACACCTGCAAATGACTTCTGACTTCTACACATAGATGCATGTGCGCGTGCACCCACACTCATTTTAACAAGTGTGTGCACGTACCCATGCACATACATACACGCGTGCATGGAAATTCTGCTTTGTGTCCCAGAAAAAGAAAGTGGAATGATAATTTAAAAGGCTAGGAGCCTTCTGTTTGGCTTTCTCCTTGATCAGCTTCACAACCCTAGACAGTGATGGCGTAGAGGCACTCCTTTATTTGATAGGAAAACTAAACTCAAAGCCCAAAAAGACTCTTCCTTTGCTGCGGGCCAACCAGAGCTATGCTGAAGCCAAGAGCAGCAGCCAGGTCTGGGTCTGTCTGGACCAGCCTTGGGGTGCTCCAGGTCATGTACTTGGGAGCACAGCTTAGGCGATGGGGCTGGAGCCTAGTGGGGGAGGGGTGGAGTTGGGTGGGGTGCAAGGGCCAGCTGCAGCTGTGCTCTGGCTCCCGGAGCTGTCTTTCCACAACCGCCACCCACCACCTCACGACCTCACAACAACAGTTTTCCAAAAGGGAAGTTTCCCGAAAGGGAAGAAGCTGTTGTGACAGCAGAAAAGTGCTTTTCCAAGGCATTCTGTCCCAAACCATCTGCTCTGGAAAATTCAAGTGGGGCCCAAGTGGGCAGCCTTCATTCTCTCATGACGTTGTGGCCCCCTGATTAAAGGGGAGACCAGGATAAACGTCATCCCCTAGACAAGAATTTACGAGCTCACTTTGGCCACAGTGGTTTTGTTTTCCTGTTATTTATGCAGAACTTCCAACCTGGTGGAGAGAAAACGTTTTTTGTTTCTTAATGTACTAGGTACTTACTTATTGGAGGGTTATAACCAGCGGGTTTCGCAGTATATTCAAAACAGGCTTTAACCTTGAGGCTGCATGAAATCAAACACATTATTTCTTAAAAAATGCGTTGTGTCGGTAGAAATACCCCTGCCCCCTCATCCCCGTCCCCTCACCCTCTAATATCCCCACTGCCCACTGGTGAGGAAATAATATGTTCACTCAACAGCATCTCCACTCAGCCATTTCTCCAGAACATCCTTACCATTCCCTATGGCTCATCAGGTCAAAGTGAGTCATCATCATAGAGCTGAGAACTGAGCCAGCCCCACGAACCGCACAAGGGACTCACCATATCCCACTAGGTGACCCACACAGGGATTTCTGGCGGAGGTCAATCCTGCTAGGGTTCACTGTGATGGTTTTCTGAATGTTAATCACTGGCCGGGATCTGAAGACAAAAGGAGTGACGAACAGCCTGAGCCTTTTGCCATCTTTTGGGTCATTCACACAGTGGACACTATTTACAACAGCCCACTACATCTTAAAAGCCACAGGAGAATGAATGTGTGTAGGCGTGACTTCTTCCCCTACTGTGGGAGCAAATCAAACAGCTAATGGATATAAACTTAAATTATGCAATATTTAAAGCTGTACTATATTTAGAAACCAACAGACTTAATACATGCCATGTCTTCAAGCAAATGCTCTCTCCACCGTAACACACCCACACCCAACTCATCTTGTATGTGCCTTTCAGACACATTATCTGTCTATGTTTCTGTTACAAACACCACCTACTGTCAAATATAAATACGCAGTTTCAACTAAACAGGGGATTTTTATGTTAACTGTTCTGTGTAGAGGTATGTCTCATTTCTTAACCCTTGGGGGGTCTCCTCCTATCACATAAACATGATTTATTACCCTTCACTTCTGGGGATCTTCAACTCTAACCACACGATGGCCTCTATGGAATCAATATCACCAGCAGTCATGCTAACAACACTGTACGGAAACCTGTGTTCATGCTTGAGTTTACTTAAGAATAAATCCCCAGCTTCCAAGTCAAAGAACATGTGCATTCAAAACAGTATTGTGTTCAGGACACAGAGGCAGGAGGGTTGCTGTAAACTCAAGGCTCATCTGGCCTATATATGGAGTTCCAGCCCAGCTAAAGTTACACAGCAAAAACATGCCTCACTACATAAACAAATAGTCTTTGTCTTACTTAAATTTTTTTAAAACATTTTTTATTATGTATACAGTATTCTGCCTGCAGGCCAGAAGAGGGCATCAGATCACATTATAGATGGTTGTGAGTCACCATGTGGTTGCTGGGAATTGAACTCAGAACCTTTGGAAGAACAGGCTCTTAACCTCTGAGCCATCTCTCTAGCCCATTTTACTTAAATTTTAAAAACCGATACATACACATATAAAAAGTATACAAAACAGCCAGGCATAATGGTGCATGCCTGTAATCCTAGCACGTGAGAAGCTGAAGGCAGAGAACCACAAATTTTACGACTTCCTAGAGTATACAGCCAGTGCCTCATAGTGAGACCCTGTCTCAAACAGTATATAAATAAAATACATTGTGCACCCCATCTTGGTGGCACAGTCCTAGGTACTCTGGAGGAAAATTGCAACCTTAAAGCTTGCTTCAACCCAGTGTAAGAATACAATCAGCAGAAGCCAGTTATCTCACTGCAAGCACCCCTGGACACCCTAACTCAACAGAAACGTAAACTGGGGAAATGCTGGAGATGGAAAACTTAGGGAAGAAAACAAGAACTTCAGAGGTAAGCATCACCAAAAAAATACAAGAGATAGAAAAAGAATCTCAGGTGTAGAAGATACAATTGAAGAAACTGATATATCTGTCAAAGAAAATGTTAAATCTAAAAAAAAAACCTCAAACAAACAAACAAACAACACCACCACCCTGATACAAAACATTCAATAAATCAAGGATAATATAAAAAGATGAAACATAAGATTAATAGGGATAGCTGGGCGTGGTGGCGCATGCCTTTAATCCCAGCCCTTGGAAGGCAGAGGCAGGTGGATTGCTGTGAGTTCAAGGCCAGCCTGGTCTACAAAGTGAGTCCAGGACAGCCAAGGCTACACAGAGAAACCCTGTCTCAAAAACAAAAACAAAAACAAAAAAACAAAACAAACAAAAACAACAAACAAAAACTAATAGGGATAAAAGAGATTTCAAGCTCCAAGGCCCAGAAAATATTTAATAAAATCATAGAAAATTTCCCCAACCTAAAGAGATGCCTATAAACATACAAGAGGCCTATAGATTAGACCAAAAACCAAACAAACAAAAAACAAAAAACAAACAAACAAAACCCCTGCCACATAATAATCAAACTCAGGGCTGAAATCAATAACTTAGAAACAAAGAGAATAATATAACGACTCAATGAAACCAAGAGCTGTTTCTCTGGGAAAAAAAAAAAATCAACAAGATAGACAACCATTTTGGAAATCAATCCGGCAAGTTCTCAGAAAATTGAAAATAGTATTACCTTAAGACTGAGCTATACCACACTTCTGGGCATATACCTGAAAGATGCTCCACCATACTGCAAAGACATTGCTCAACTATGTTTACTAGTGGCTTTATTCATAACAGCTAGAATCTGGAAACAGCCTGCATGTCCTTCAGCCAAAGAATAAAGGAAATATGGTGCATTTACACAATGGAATACTACTCAGCTATTTTTTTTAAAAAGGGGGTGGGGTGGGGGGGGGGAGAACCATGAAATTTGCAGGCAAATGGGCAGAACTAGAAAGGATCATACTGAGCAAAGAATTCAGACCCAGAAAGACACACATGGTATATACTTACTTATAAGTGGATATCAGCCATACAGTACAGGACAACCATACTATAAATCACGGACTCAAAGAAGCTAAGTAACAAGGAGGTCTCAAGGGAGGCCCTCCTTGAATCTCACTTAGATCGAGAAATAGACTAGACGGTGGAAGCGGAAGCAGAGAGGGAACTAGACAGGAGAGGGCATCGGGAGAGAAAACGAAGGGAGGGGTGGGGGAGCAGACGTGAGGAGAGCCGGGAGGGGAGCTTTGAGTGCCTGGAGAGAAAAGGCAAACTGAAGGTGAGGCATCACTGAGACAAGCTGGGGACCTGTGACGGGGTAGGCCACAGGGAGGATACAGGGATGTCTCTAGCTGAGTCTCCTAGGAGTGGGAACAGGAGACTGAGGAGGCCACCTGCTAGTCAAGCAGGACCTATAGTGTTGGGAGGAGAACACCAGCCTACCTACAAAACCTTCAACCCAAATTTTAACCCGCCTACAAGATGTGTAGAGATAAAGATGGAGCAGAGACTGAGGGACTGACCCACCAATGCCTGGCCCAATCTGAGACCCAAGCCCAAGGGAGAAAATCAGCCCCTGACATCACATCGCTTTCCAAGATGGCCGAATGGATTTAAATTCCCACCAACACAAGCATTCCCTTTTCTCTACCTCCTTGCCAGTACTCATCGCCTCGGTCTTTCTGGTAAAAGCTATTCATACCAGAGTACGGCAATGAGTCCATTTTAATTCTAAATATTTTAATGGTAAATAATAACTTCCATAGACTTATACCAAGAGACACCTAACACTTGGCTGTTTTCAGGTGTCTTCCCTGCATGTCAATTTTAGGAAGACTGTCAGTCGATTAAGTCTCCATCTTACAAACATTTGACCTTCTTTATCTGTTGGGATCTTTCATTCCCAACTCTAAGAACAGACTAACATCTGGGTACGGTGGCACACACCTGGCATCTTAGCAACTGGAAGGCTGAGGCAGAAGGATTATGAGTTTGAAGACACCTGGGGCACAAAGTGGGTAAATAAGCCCCACAATATCCCTGCACACAGGACCGATTTCCCATCTCTGCCATGCTCCAAGGCCACAAACACTAGCCTAAGTCCTATCCTTTGGCACTGCTGAATGCATGACCACATCTTTTCTCTCCTTATGTTGTCCCCAGGCTGTGGGGCAGACAAAAAGACACCAGAGGCCTTTGTCTGAGCCTGTCATAGCCACAAGGAACCCTAGGACCAGGCAGCTGTGTGCTTGGGGGTAAGGGAGGCATGATGGAGAGATGCCAGCTCACCTCTCACCTTCACTGCTCCCTTCTAGAACTAAGAGGAGTGTACAGCTTCACCACCACGAGGAAGTCAGGACTTTGGTGAGCTTGTGGTAAACACTGACAAGGATGCCATGCATTTAATAGGAAAATGCCTCCCAAATCTCACACAGCTATCTTAACCTTCTGGAATCAATCTACTGGTAGCTGGAGAGGGTACACGATCATCCATGGGGAAGGCAGTCACAGTCGCCCTTTCTTCACTTTCCTTAATGACTGCACCTATTCTCCTGTTTCTGCTGTATATCCAGACAGCTGTGGGTTTCCAGGACACTAAGTGCATCATCCTCAGGAAGTTAAAAATCTCTGTCTTTGTCTTCCCACTCCTCCTTTCATCCTGGGCTCTGTGGAATCTAACTGGGCATAGTAATGTCGCCCCTGACCCTGTCCTGTGTCCTGCTTGAGAACTCCTTTGGGTTCCAGTTTCTCTGACAGAGGGAGGTAAAGCCCTCACTCAGCACCTAAGTACCTGGATACCTAACCTGGACCTTACTTAAAAAGAGAGCAGCCTGGGCTGGAGAGATGGCTTAACGGTTGGTAAGGGCACTGCCTACTCTTTCAGAGGACCTGAGTCCAGTTCCCAGCACCCCCATGGCGGCTCATAACTGTAACTCCAGCTTTTCCAGAGAATCTGGCACCCTCACACATACATGCAGGCAGAACACCAATGCACATAAAAATAAGTAAATCTTTTGACACCTGGGACCTCTTTGACCAAGAATAAAAAAGGAGGTTTTCCATGCCTAGCACTGAAGTTTTTGGTAGTCTTAAGATCTTGAAAGAAGTATTACCATCCCATGCGATATAATACATAAATAATATGCATATACACACATACATGTATATAACATACATGTATGTATACATACACATTATATATAGATAAGTCACATATTCACACTTCTTCATGGTACGCTTCTTTCTGTTTTTTTGTTTTTTTAAGAAAAGGTTTCTCCCTGGCTGTCCTGAATTTACTCTGTAGACCACGCTGGCCTCAAACTCAGAGATCCACCTGACTCTGCCTCTCAAATGCTGGGATTAAAAGTGTGCATACCGTGCCTGGCTTTCAAAACGTTCATTTTCAAATTAATGTAAATTTAATCAAAAGGTTAAGATCACTTATCTAGCAAAAATTAGATTCATCGTATTTAATACTGAGAAGTCTGTGAAAAAAATAACCTCTCGATGAATACGTATTAATGCAAGTAGTTGCTAGCCTATATCCCATGAACTCTAATTTTCCTTTTAAAAACATCATCTAGGGACGTATACAATGGTCCATATACTATCGTTTCTAATAAAAATTGGACACATTTTTTCATTAGTTTAAAAAATTAATTTAGCAGCCAGGCGGTGGTGGCGCACACCTTTAATCCCAGCACTCGGGAGGCGGGGGCAGGCAGATCGCTGTGAGTTTGAGGCCGGCCTCAGCTACAAAGTGAGTCCAGGACAGCCAAAGCTACACAGAGAAACCCTGTCTTGAAAAACCAAAACCAAACCAACAAAAATTAACTGAGCATGCTTATAACAGGCTAGTATTAAGCCATATTGCGGCACACATGTAGAGGTCAGAGGACAACTTGTTCAGGTTGATTCTCCTGTGCTTCACCACAGAGGACCCAGGGATGGTCCTCAACTTGCCAGGCTTGGTGGCGACTGCTTTGTAGGCCTAGTTGGCCTAGAATCTACTACATAAATCAGCCTGGCCTCAACCTCCCAAGTACTGAGGCTACAGGCATGATCCACCACACCTGGCTAGACATTAAATTTTTACAGAGCAGACTAAGGAACAGCAATGCCTGTGGTCTTTTACTGGCCCAAAAGTAACAGTGGACGTTGTTTTGAGGGAGACCAGAAGATTTAGGAACTTCATTTTCTATAAATTTGAATTAACATTAACAACAACAAAATCCCAAGATTCTTCTACTTAAAAATCAAACTTTCTAAGCCAGGCAGGCGTGGTGGCACATGCCTGTAATCCCAGCACTTGGGAGGGCCGGGCAGGCAAATCAATGTGAGTTTGAGGCTAGCCTGGTCTACTAAGTAAGTCCAAGATAGCCAAGGCTACACAGAGAAGCTTTGTCTCAAAAAACCAAAATACATAAATACATAATAATAACCAATAAATACATAAATAAATAAGACTTTCTAAGATGGTGATTGCCAAGAGTGACAGAGACAGCTAAAGAGACTCCAAGGCCCATTTTGCCTGGCTGCAGCCTTTCTGGGGGGTCTCTGAGTGACCCCAAATCAAGTCTTTAAATGCATATAGCAACTTAATCTCAGAAACTTATACTGTACGGAGCAGACTGTGGGGATGCACACCAGGAGGACTGCTACAGAAACTTACTGTCAGGAAACGGTCGAGAGCATTTTTGTACTATGGGTTGGAGGGAGGGTACACACTTTAAACTACCAACGACAATATGGAAGTGCATTAGGTAAAACTCTAAGTCATGGGGTTGGAGAGACGGCTCAGAGGCTGAGGGCACTGACTACGCCTCCAGGGGTCCTGAGTTCAATTCCCAGCGACCACAATGGTGGCTCACAACCATCTATAATGTGATCTGATGCCTTCTTCTGGCCTGCAGGTTTATGTGCAGGCAGAGTACTGAATACATAATAATAAATTTTTTTTAAAAATCCTAAACAAAACAAAACCCCACTAAGTCATTTATCCACAGCTTGTCACCTTCCATCTCAGAAAAGCATTCAGTGGCACAGACAAGCCTCCTAAGACCACACATGGACCAAAGCAGTTTACAAACAATTTGTACATCATGAGGTATTTGTGTATAAGCACGGGATATACAAGACCAAAACATTAAGAAAAAAAATTCAAAATTTGGAGTTTAATAATGGATAGTAAAATGAATTGAAACAAAAGGAAAAAAAATATGGTGAATAATAAAAGACTTTCTTCTTTATGTGTTCTGCTTTTTCATCCAAAGGAAAGCTTCTTTTAAAAACTATCTTTGCTTCTTTTCATGCGCATGTGTACAGTATGCATGTGTGTAGGTACTCGCGTAGGCGTGCGTACATGTGGAGAACCAGCACTGACTTTGAGCAGCTCAGAGATTCCTTGATCTCGCTTCCACTGTATTCGTTGAGGCAGGGTCTCTCAATTAAACCCAGAACCTTCGAAAGGCTACTCTCATTACAGCCAGCTGGCTTCCATTCCAAGGCTGGACTGATAGGGTTAGGGCCAACGCACCTACCCAGCACTGCCAGGCAAGTGCCTTGAAGCCCGGAGCCGCCTCCCCAAGCCTCTCAGAAACAGGTTTGAAAGATACATCTAGGCAGCAAAACTTTCCATTACTTCTGACACATTTTTACTCCAAATTAGTTAAATAGTAGCAAGATTTTTACATGATTCTTGTCACCTATTACTATAATACATCATCAAAAGAAAAGTCCTCAAATTCATACAAGCCTTTTGCCTCAAAAAAAAAAAAAAAAATCAAAACATTAGTTAGTGTAAGATCATTTTTGAAGCTTGTTTAACCCAAGATAAAGACAACACACACCTGAAAATAGTTACTGAGTCTGAGAGGGACCCAACAGCAACATCAGGGTAGGAATTCCTATCCAGGTCCATATTTCCAGCGATGGAATACCCGAAGTAAGGCGACGTGCCCTCAAGAACCTGGAATACACAGGGCGGTAGAGTGAACACTGGGCTACTAAAGAAGCCGGTGAGCTACACTCTGAGAAACACACAAAAGGGCAGTAGATGAAGCTCCGTGGTTGGCACAGCACTTCCCCAGCACGGCAAAGTGGGGCCTAAGATCCCTGTCGCCACAAGCAGTGAAAAAACAAAATAAAAGGGTTTATTTTGAACAAGAGTTTAAGTTTACTTACTAACAAATTATACTACACTATAAATGTACAGTGTCTACTACTTCATACATATTATTTCATAAAGGCCATCAGATTCACACAGTATTACAAAGGATGAAAGCTTATTATTTATTAAGTTAATCAGTATCCTTTAAAACCAAACCTAACTGCCCCCCATCCCCAAAAGTCTTACTTTCAAAACCTGTTTAAGGTTGTGGCATCCAAACTCTATGTTTAATTATAATCTTTTATCTGTTTGCTCAGTTTCAACTGAACATGCTGCTAAAGAAAACAAAGTCTACCCTCCCCACAAACTCTCAGGATAGAATGGTCTTCACTCTGGGTTGTATGGATTTCCTAAACTAAGACATTCTACAGTTAAACCAAGCAGGTGACCTCGTCTGTGTAAGTGTGTCAAAGCCATCTTCCAGTGATACTCTGCAATTCACACTGGGTTTGAAAGATAGCTCAGTGGCTACCAGCATGGATTGCTCTCCCAGGGCCCGAGCACTATTCCCGTCACTGGTATCAGAGGGCTCACAACTACCTGTAACTCTAGTTCCAGGAGATCTGATATCTCTCTCTCTCTCTCTCTCGCATGCGCACACACACACACACACACACACACACACACGTTAATTTTTAATTCATACTATTGTACATGCGAAACTGAAATGAGTAAAAGGATGCTTAATCCCACCTAGCTTACACTACTGTAGAGAGGTTGTTTGTTACCTGTGTCGGTTTGGTAATTATGCCAGTCGGGGATCCATGATAGATAAAAACCTTCCCCAGATCGTCGTACGGAGCTCCAACAGCGATATCTGTTGACATCACATTTAAAAAAAAACATTATTATTAAAAAAAAAAATACTCCAAGGTCTCAAAGTAAGAGGCCATAAGCGTTCATTAGTTACCCAACCAACCGCTCTATGGATGGGGACCTTGTCAGGGTCTAGTACCCACCTGGATAGCCATCTTGATTAATATCTCCAATATTTTTTACTGCAATTCCAAACATAGAATCTTTGGTCCCATTTAGACGAATTGGCTTCACATTATTCCATCTGCCCTGCTGGTTAATGTAGACATACACCGCACCCCCAACCTCACCATCTCTGTCGAAATACTGCGGAGCTCCGATAACTATGTCCTGCCACCTAAAAACAGAAAGAAGGGAAGAGCTGGGAACCACTGCCTAACACGCCAACAGGCTTAGGGAAAGGACTACAAGTTTAGGCTCCAAGAACACACAAACACAATAGGAAGGGACTCAAATCAAGGACTTACAGCTCATCAATTAGAACACTTAACAGAAGATCAGCAATAAACCAGGGGAAATAGTGAAAGGCAGTTTCTTGAGTCAGAGCCACAGCACAGGAGACTTCTTACAAGGCTCTGCTGCCCTATTACATTGCCAGCTGTCACCAAGAGCTGAGTCCTCTGGGCTCACTTCCTACTTTCTGTAAGACACGTGCGCGTGTACACACAGAGAAACCACAGAACAGTTGTGTAGCTAATGTCATTTTTCTGAGTATTTTTTTTTTTCCAATTTTAAGTTCTCAAGAAACTGTGAACCCGCCAGATGGTGGTGGCATACTCCTTTAATCCCAGCACTTGGGATGCAGAGGCAGGCATATCTCTGTAAGTTCGAGGCCAGCCTGGTCTACAAAAGGGAGTCCAGGACAGCCAAGGCTACACAGAGAAACCCTGTCTCAAAAAACAACAAAGCAAAACAAAACAAAACACCAAACAAGAAGAGAAGAAGAAGAAGAAGAAGAGAAGAAGAAAGAAAGACAGAAGAAGAGAAGAAGAAGAAGAAGAAGAAGAAGAAGAAGAAGAAGAAGAAGAAGAAGAAGAAGAAGAAGAAAGAAAGAAAGAAACTGTGAACCTCAAACATAAGGTAACCCTGTGCCACTGGGAGGATAAATGTTAGTTATTATCAATGATGATGATGTGACAGGATGGTAAAACATATTTTTTTA
Organism: Acomys russatus; assembly: GCF_903995435.1. Taxonomy (NCBI): domain Eukaryota; kingdom Metazoa; phylum Chordata; class Mammalia; order Rodentia; family Muridae; genus Acomys; species Acomys russatus. The sequence goes on from NC_067160.1 coordinate 14,931,463, forward strand.
AGAATCAACCAACCCACAGTCCTTCTCTCGACCCACAGAAGCCAGTCAGTAGCAACATTAGCTGAATATGATAAGCAAATATACGCTTACCCATCTGCGTTGAGGTCTACCACCGCCACATCGTAGCCAAACGAGGAAGCCAGGCCTTCTCCATCAAATATGTACTCGGGGAGAAGATGTGCGGACTTCATGTCTCTTTTTAGCAAAACTACAGCCCCACTGTGATTGGCTCTTGGAGCACCAGATACAAACGTGATGTCATCTTTAGAAACAATACCCTTCCCTGAGTCCAATGAAAAGCCTGGAAGAACAACACACAGTCTCTCACATCTACCCTGGACACCGGAGTCGCAATTCCATTATTGCCTTTTTCCAGATCCCCACCCCGCTCTCCTCCTCCTGCCCCTCCTGCCCGCTTTCACATTTACTATGGGAGCCATTGTGCTAAGGGACTTGACAGGTCAAGGGCAAAGTGGCCGCTCCAGCTATTTGTCTGCTTTCTATGGATATTAAGACTTTTAAAGAACATTTTTAGGCTACTTAGCATTAAATATGCATATATAGCTATTTAGCTATATTAGCATACGTAGGCTATTAGCATATCCAACATGACTTGAATTGTAAAGCGTTCACCCATCTTAAGAATCAATCCAAATCCTATTCTGATATTAAAACTATGACAAAGGAAGAGAGCGAGCTGGATACTGAAGCCACCTGGGAATGCTACTCCATATACTAACTGCTGAGCCTAATTACAGGGTTCTACACTGACCAGTTGCTTACATGAACATCTATGCTTGTTAGCCTAGCAGGTAATGAGGCAAGAACAAATGTTAATCCAGGTAGACATCACAGGGAGCATTCTCCTTAACTTCGGCCCAACTCAAGTTCTCAAGACACAAACATGCAAACAAAACCATGCATGGTGACTTCAGGCATTTGAGAACCTCACGTCAACAACTGAGCCAACTGTCTTGGATCAGTAGTTTAATACTGTGCAAAGGGTCGACAACATTGGAATGTCCAATTATAACCGCACGAAGCAGCACCTCAGGCAACCAACACAGAGATTTGCTAGAAAAACAAGTGTGTGTATGCGTTGCCAAAACTCTGCAAATTATTCCATCTCTCTCGATATAAAGGGCAGTGCAGGATGGCGCTACATACACCCTTCTTATTGGGTTTTGTTTATAAAAAAGCGTCACCACTACTGTTGCAGTTCTCAAATTGTTGAGGCGAATCGAAAACACGATGAACCCCAAGTTCAGAGCAGGGTGATATAATTGAACCCAGGGCTGAAAACCATCTGGCAGCCGAGCTCAACCATGGCATGCTTTCTGTATGTGTTTCACTTGAAATGAAATGGAAAACAAGAAGATTTATGCTCTGTATGGATCAAAAAGGAATTTTTTTAAATGATCATGACCAAAGGCAATTTATTTGTCATCGCAGAGGTCACAAACCTAGGTAGCTATTCATCATCACCTCAGGGAACGTGTCAGGCCGCTCCCTGGGAGGCCGAGTTTTATAAACAAACTGATCGGGATCTGTATAGGAAATGCTGGTCAAAAACAGCAGGCCTGTATGTGTGAACCGGGTAGGAGAGATTGAAGAAAAATGATTATGCTTGATAAGAAGCTGGTTTGCAGCGCCATGTCCGACAAGCGGCGCTCCTTGCTGGCACCCACAGGCTCAGGCGGATCACCATACCCCACACCCACTGATCTTTTCAAATGAGAACCTCACAGCACAGACCAGAAAAATGTAACAACATACTGACTTCTTTCTCAGACATCTACTTTTAAGGAAACCCATTCTGAAAGAGGCAGAGGTATTTGAGAAAACAAACAACAACAAACCCTATACATCTCCCTATGTTCTACCAGCAGCTGTGTTTATAAACCCCAAGGGCATCTGAAAGACCAAACAGTTGGGTTTGTTCGCCAGAACAATTAATATTAAATAAAATAATCCCTAAATAGCACATATAAAAAGAGAGGTTGCTGGTTAGTATATGCCCACAGGACAATATCTATGTGTTGCTGTGTTCCTCGGAGACCCTGTCTCATCCCACAGGGACACTGCCAGACCTCACACACCTCATCTCATTTCCTTGAGTACTTCTCCTTGGTTGGGGAATTATTAATGGTGTGACCTTGAGCTGAAAAATTAAGCTCCCTCAGTAAACAAAGGGCGGGGTGGGTGACAACGATTTTTAATCGCACTGCAGATACGCAAAGCACTGAAGGCGGTTGGTACCTGACTCATACCCAACAGGTGTCTCATGAGCAGTTGCTGCTGTATGCGTTCTCTTCCATACACTCTTGTCAAGTGTACACAGGGGTAGGAATGGTGTATGAATCGAAAAGGGGCTTCTTTTTAAATGTAAACAGTACTATCCACGTGTATTTTTACACAGTGAGAATAACTTCATATATGTTTAGCATACTGTTTAGGATTCTTCACTTATCCATATCTGCTTTTTTCCCCCCTTTTTTTTATCCTTCCATTGTTCCAGTCATATCTCTAGTGTGTGCGCATTCCACCAACCCCCTCATTTTTAAAAAATAGGTTACTATGTAGGTTTAGAAGTTTTTTTTTTTACATTTTCCCCAAGAAATGTACAGTAATTATTCTTTATGTCAACTCGCACTAAGAATTAAAGCTTTTAAAAGCCTTTGTGTAATTACCATAATGCGCAGGAATAATTTAGGACACCATTAGCCATGCAAACAAGCCTCACAGAGTTAAGGAATTGGCACTTAAGACACAGTCTGGGTGTTCCCCAAGCTGCGTTAGCAGGTTCTGGTTGGCCTCCTCTGGGGAGCCCTGTGCCGCCCACCGGGCCCTCTGACATGGAGCCCCAATCCAGTCGTGGGGCCAGGCCTTGGAGAACAGCAATCGCCAAGGAAGGACCTGGAAGTCCTGACCCACCACTTAAAAATAACTTTGTAAGTGGAGCTCTTAAGTGTACATCTAAAAGAGGCCCTGAACACCCAGGCACTTCCTCATGGCTTCATGGAGGGCTGGCTGCGGGCTACACAGGCTGCCATCAGCTCACAAGCCATAGCTGCCTTCCCGACTGACCGGAGGGAGCATGATTTTGGGGAGACGGCAGATGCTGCCCCATTTTTTGCAAAGCTCAGGCCAGAAGAGTCCAGTCAGCAGGCAGCCTGCTTTCACATCACCACACTTACGGAGCGGAAGCAAATACAGCCAGGGCCCCTGGCTCCCGCCTGGCCCGTTCTCAGCCTGTGGGCCCTCGGAAGGAGCCTCACACAGCGGCTGAGAAGGCAGGTATGGCGTCTCTGCTTGTGCCTACCTAGGTAACTGTTGGCAGGGACGGGCACGAGACTCTCGTCATGGTCAGTCTCTCCGCCAACTTCATAGGGCCCGTCTTCAAAGATGTTCATGTCAAAAAAAGTGGTATTCTTTTGCTCTACACGAACGATCCCTAAAGGAATGAAATGGAAAACAACAACAACAACAACAAATAAAATAAAATAAAAAGATGAAACAAAATAAAATATAGATGGTTCTACTAAATGTTCCTCATGCTAACAAGGAGAACAGAAAGAGAAATCTGGAAGGAGAGACAGAGATGGAAGAGGTGATGTTTAAGACTGCTCAACATGGTCATATAAGTTTTTATGTGAAAGAAATTTGTTCTAGGAATCTTCAAACTCCTCAAATTCTCATGAACCTTCTTTATAACACCAAGAAGCTAGATGGAAGGTGGAATGTTTGTTTACACAACAACAACAACAACAACAAACTGCAGAGAATTAAATTGAATGACATGAACTTGACATAAACGATCATTTTGTTTTCTGTAATTCCTTATCAAGCTCCCTTTTCTGTAAAGTGAAATTATTAATATATCCATCTCTTCAAACTGCTTTAAATGAAAATTTCCTCTTTTCAAAATTCTACAATTCTTAAAAATATTTCAGTACATTAAAACCCAAATCACAATATGAACTTTGAAAAGTGACATACTGCACATCAGCGTTAGCAAGCCACAAGATATTATTTCCCATGATTAAAATGGACCTAGCTGGTCGGCGTTTTTAATGTTCTGTTTTACAATATAATGGTCATCTGCTCTTGCCAAAATAAAACTATTTCTAAATACAAAATGTTCTTCAAAGAGGTCAAAATAGCCTGATGGGTTTGGTTATATGAAAAGCTCCATCAGACATGACTGGGGACACAGGAAATGACTTCCCCAGTGTCATTTGGAATGACTTACAAAGGGCTCTCAAGAGCCATTCCCTCCCCCCTCCCTCCCACACCCCCCAGACAGGGTCTCTCTGTGTAGCCTTGGCTGTCCTGGACTCACTTTGTAGACCAGGCTGTCCTCGAACTCATGAAGATCTGCCTGCCTCTGCCTCCTAAGTGCTGGGTCAAGAACCATTTTTAATAACAGTTGAAATTACGAATGTGTGTGTGACGACATTGGAGAGTAATTGAGCCCAGGACCCCCCCACACACACAAGGCAAACCCTATATATTGGGCTACACCCCTGGTCTTCTCAAAAGTAAATTATTTTAGAGAGTTCTTTTTAGTTATGTGTGTACGTGTGTGTGTGCGCACGCGCACGTGTGCATGTGTATGCATGTGCACACATACACGCACAGTTGCCAGCAGAGTCCAGAAGAGGGTCCTGGATCCCAGGGAGGTAGACAGGGTTGCAGGTAGCTGTGAGCTGCAGGAAACCAAACAAACCGTGGGCTCTCTGCAAGACCAGTAACAGCTCTTAAGCACGGGGCCATCTCTGGCTCCCCCTCCACCTCCCATGCCCACATTTTATTCTGAGACAGGATCTTCTTAAAGTATCAAGGCTAGCCTTGAATTTTTGGTTTTCATGCCTCAACCTTCCACGTAGTAATCTTATTCTGGCTTACGGAAATACTATAATTTATTTTTAATTCCCCAAAAGTTTTATTTCCAAACCAGATGTAGTTTTCTCCGTCATAGATTAGAACTAGGTTGCCTTATGATATAGCACTTTGCTGTATACTGCCTCAATTTTTCAGAGAAACTGATGTTTATTAAAGGAATTGACCAGATTCATCTGATCACAAAATGTGGGTCATTTTCCTTTTTCCTTCCCAGCGCCTCGTTTTCTCACCACAATATAACACTGTCAACCAACTGTACCTCAAATTGCTTCCAATTTTTACCTCAAAATTCCCCCATCTGCCAGTCATCTGTTCTTTTAGCTTAGCACGTTATTAGTCGAACATGACCCATGACCTTCTAAGACATCTACAATGGAATGCCTGTGTTAACACAGTTCTTTGTGGATACCATTCACTACAACTCGGTGCTCGTATCACTGGCTTAAAGAGAACCGTTTTACCTTCAAGTAACAAATATAAAACAGAAAAAAAAATCCCTATTAATTATTATATTCTTAGAGAAAAAAATTAACCACTTCCACTTATATAAAAACACTAACAAAAGGAAAAACCCTCAACCCTAAAACATTTGCATTCCTGTTAAAATTCACAGTAAATTTTAATATTCCACCCCTTTAATAAATACCTTCTAGCCCACTTAAAATGTACTAATCCGTGGGGCACATTATAGAAACTTTATTGATATTCTAATGTGTCTCTGTAGATACTGAGGTCATACCTTTCCAGTTGTAAGTACCCGGGGCTCCGAACACAATGTAATGAAAGTCTTTAGTGAAAGTTGCTGCCACGCCTTGCTGACAAGAGCCAAATTTTTCATGGCCTCTCAACCGGCCATCACAGAAACTCCAGTCTCCTCCGTCCATGTCATCTTCAATCGCAAGATTCTGGCTCAGGACGTAACACCTTCCGAAGATGTCCCGAGACTCTTGCTTTGTATTAACATGCTGCCTTTTCTCGTATCGGTGTGCACACGTCTGCAAACAAGTGTGGATCTCTGTGAGTTCGAGGCCAGCCTGGTCTCGGAAAAAAAAAAAAAAAACCCAAAACCAAACCAAACCAAAATACAAAAAAACTCCACGGACCTGGGGCACTTAGCAATAATGGAAGAGATTGGTTCTAAATAGGACATTAAATGTGTCCTCACCCTGGGAGAGGATCCCAAAGCAAGCCAAACCCCTGCACAACCCCTCACCCCCACTCCAAGAGGCCATCCACAAGACAAATGACCCAGGACTTCAGCCATACTCTCAGGGCCTCGGTCCAAGTTATTAAAATACCAGTTCTTATTCCCAGGCGATTCATCTGTAAATTCACCTTTCACACAAGCAAAGGCAACACCATCTCACTACCTTTTCATAATTTAACTGGCTTTTAGTGGCTATAAGTAACTATGTTCTAGACAGAAGCATGGGCCTATTTTCTTAGGAGTAAAGCAAACACAGCTAAAATGAAGGCATTTTCTTGCAGCCAGTGCCATCTCCTTGCAGAGAGCTCCAGCTTATACTCTGTGCTCTCAAACTATTCCCTATCACTAAGAGGCAGAAAGAATTACTTTGTCAAGAAAGACAGACTGGTGCCATAGTTTGAGCAGGACCTCTGGGCCCAGATCTGCCCATCATAACGTTCTTCTTGTAGGTTTCTAGGACCATCTGGATCCTTCTATTTCCCCAATCTCCCATGCTTCTCTCATCCAGAGTCCCAATAGGATGTGCTCCCCTCTGTCCCACTTTCCTGGTAAGTGAAGACTTTCATGGGACATGCCCCTTGGGCTAGTGTGCAGATATAAGTGAGTATATACCATTTGAGTCTTTCTGCTTCTGGGTTAACTCACTCATTATGATCATTTCTAGCTCAATCCATTTGTCCACAAATTTCAGAAATTCCTTGTTCTTAATAGCTGAGTAGTATTCCATAGTGAAAATGTACCACCGTTTCTTTATCCATTCTTCTACTGAGGGACACTTAGGCTGTTTCCAGGTTCTGGCTATTATGAATAAGGCTGCTCTGAACATGGTTGAGCAAATGTTCTTATTGTGTGCTGGAGCATCTTCTGGGTATATTCCAAGGAGTGGAACAGCTGGGTGTTGAGGAAGCCCTATTCCCAGTTTTCTGATATAGCGCCAGATAGATTTCCAAAGTGGCTGTACTAGTTTGCATTCCCACTAGCAATGAAGGACAATACGTGCAGTAAAACCTCAAACACCTACCCAGATCTAGCCAATGAACAGGACATTCTCCACAACTGAGTGGAGAGTGGGGAATGACTTTCACAAGAACTCTGGCGCCCCATATTTGACCACATCCCCTGGATGCGGAGGCCTGGTGGCACTCAGAGGAAGGATAACAGGCTACCAAGAAGAGACTTGATACCCTATGAGCATATACAGGGGGAAGAGGTCCCCCTCAGTCACAGTCATAGGGAAGGGGAGTAAGGGGAAAATGGGGGGGAGGAATGGGAGGATACAAGGGATGGGATAACAATTGAGATGCAAATGAATAAATTAATAAAAAATATTTTTAAAAAAAGAACTTGAAAAAAAAAAAAAAAAGAAAGACAGACAGACAGACTAACCCCCGTTTTCACAGGGTCTTCACGGCTACCTTCCATATAAGCCAGTCTGGGAGACCGAGGACAGGACATCCAAGTCCATTTCACATACCGTGCTTGGTAAACGTGAGAACTCAGTGTTCACTAAGACTCTCAATGTCCTCAAGTTTCTCTACAAACTTTATTATAGCAACTAGACTGTGAAAGAGAGACAAAAAGATCACCATATTCCAGCCTGAATTGCTTCCAGGCCAGCCTACCAATGAGATGCCTTCTGGCTGAAGAGGTCATGGGTAAATGAGAGTAAAATTAATGGTTTTTCTCTACGATCATTCCCATGGTTTGCAGTAATTTTGTCTATAAAAGTCAAAAGTTTTAGACAAAAAGAGTTCCTGGGGAAGAAACTGTCTACTTTGGCTTCGCATTTTTTCAGGTAGTTTTAGGGATAGTCACAAAATGTTTATTTATTAAGTTCTTTGGCTCTCGACATTTTAAAGACACATAGGCTGCACAACCAACTCACAGTCTATCAGGCATTGCGGGAGAAGCAAAGCTCTGGCTTGTTCTTGGCACCAGGACCTGTGTTAGAGCAGGACGTTTGCTCAAAGGAGGTAAGACTTCTGTGTTTTGTCCGTTGCCATGAGCCCATTACCAGCCAACACTGAGGAGGGTGCGCCTTTCTACACTTACCACCACTTTGCCCCCTGGACCTTGACTCTGGACAGTGACTCCCATCCACTGGTCTTCCTTGCTCTCTGACAAAGGATCAGCTGCAGAGGAAACATGGGTGACACAGACGGTTAGAACGTGAGTGCCTGGAAGTCTATACAAACTAACAGGATAACAAAACCCTAAGGAGCTGTTGTCAAACTTCCCGGACTCCAAGCCCAGCTACTCAGGAAACTCAGTTAATACGGAACATTGATTTCTTATCTCAAGGACACAGAGAGACAGTTGAGCGACTCTTTCATTAAAAATTCTACACGTGAGACATTTGAAAATGGTGTAACTGAGAGGCAGCCTTCCAACATATGCCTTCAACAAAGCCTGTCAAATACAGCATCTAAACTAACAGGAAGTGGGCGCTGCCCCGCTCACTCCTCAATTTTGTATAGAAACAGTGTGAGGTCTTCTCAGCTGTAGAGAGAATGCGCAGAAACAGCACCACAAGCTCATTTCATTATCAACTTTAACCTACTAAACAACCCATATTTTCACTTTTTTTAATGAGAATCAAAACGTTAAGGCGATGGATGTCTATATTTATATATCTGTGTATCTGTAAGTTTTCTGCAGTTAGTTAACATGTCACACTTCCTACTCTCAGGAAGAACGCCACCTTATTCTTAAAGGACACAGACAGGACTATGAGCACGAGCCTGCATGGCTACTTAGGCCAATCATCAAATCTTGTTTCTTACAAGCTTCTTTTAACACTAATGGCTCTGTCCAACCTACGGGAAACCAGGTAAATTAGCTGGTGACACATATGGACTCCATTAGGACATCCTCCAGGCGCCCGGAGGCTTCCTAAAATGGGATATTAAAATAAAAAGGGAAACAAGTATGTCTTTCAGAGTTACCAGCTTTGGGTGGGGTAAGAGTCTGTGGTAGAACAGTGACAGTGTACAGGACTCAACAGTAGAACGTGTGACACTTCCAGCATCCCATGGGGAAAATGGTCACGTTACATTCAGTAAGTACACGGATTTCTAAGACTGGCCTCTCCTGAAGCTTTTCGAAAATTCTTTTGACTGCACCCTAGCTCATCAGCTTGGGTACCACAGTCTATGGGGGAAAGTACTCATGCTAATCAGTTCTTTCTGTAGAGCGTTCTCAGGGCCAGAGTTGTGGCTTGGGGGTACAGCATTCAATCAGGACAGCACAAGGCACTGAGTCAGAGTCCTGACATCATAGAAACAAACATGGGAGAATGAACGCACAAATAAAATAAAGAAGGCAAAAGTCTTTCTCCCAACTACTTTAACAGCGGGTGGTCCTGCTGACTGCTTGACAGGCACATATAATTTACTTCAGAGCTATGAATTCAACTTTGCAACAATCTCAATTTACCACTAGGTGGCAACATCAGCACACCATTTTAGTTAAACTGGGATTAAACAGAGGCAGCGAATTTGGCCCACTTCAGTGTTGATTTAGAAAGTAATTTCAGGACAAAGCATACACATGAACGCGCGCGCGCACACACACACACACGCACGCACACACACACACACATACACACACACACGAGTCAAGACTGACAAAATTAAGAGTGGTCTTCTCTGCAAGAATAAATGCGTGTATCCCCTGCCCTTGCTCGTGGCAAAAGAATCATGGTACAGATAGGCTGGCCAAATAAACAGTGAGGGCAGAACACACCATCGTTATCAAATTCAATCCGCGTGCAAGGTCCCCGGGAGGTGATGTCACAGCTGTACAGGCCCCCTGTTCTGTTCGCCCTCTGCAGTGGAAGTGCTTCTGCCCGAGGTGCCCCCACAAGCAACCTGGCAACAGAACAGAAAGAGTTTAAGGACCAGGATGTACTTTAACTGTCTAGCCAGAACCCAGAGCTATGGGCACAAGTCTCTGCCCTGCAGTTCTCTTAACTCTTCGGCGCTGAGGAGAAGGGAGGAAACAAGGGTAGAGGCTCTCATGCCTTTGTAGCACAGGCCTCACAGCTGAGGCAGGACGGCGGTGGTGGCCGGGTGCAATTGTGCTGTCTGAAGGACTCTTCGTAGAATGAGCACAGAACGCAAGACTCCACAGAACGATTCACACTTCCAAGGAAGGAAGCAGCCATCATGTCCCATGTAGTAGGCACACGTCAGTTTCCAACACTGGAACCCCACCTCCTCCCACGGGAGGTATCCTCCAGGGAGGCACTTTGACTACACCTCGCTTTGCAGCAGGTTATCTACAGATTCAAAACAGAATCCAACTCTTGTCTACAGCACAGCTCAACAGACTCCTGCAGCCTGCCCCACCACCCCCTTTTTCTCCATCAGCTTTATTCAGAATGTAATTGACAAGGAGAAACTGCATTTATTTAAAGTGCAATACTTGGCATGTCTTGTCTCACTGGTGGGCGTGATATAAGCTCCGCCCTATCTATGACCCAGTCTCCCTCCCACAAAGGATGTGGGATGAGATGGCAGCTTCGGGTAAAATATATTCCTCTTCTCTCCTGCTCCAGATTGCCTCTGAGGAGCGAGGGCTCCTAAGCCAAACTCGTGTTCCTCAAAGTTCTGTTATTCCTCCAGCAAAGGGGCTGGCTCCCCGTCTGCTTCACAACCTCTGGGGGTCAGCTTACCTAACGGACAAACAGTACAAGAGATGGAGAGAGAACACACACCTGACCACACAGAGAAGCAGAGGCCAGAATTTTGAGGTATGAGGCTGCAAGGGGAAAAACAGCTGGGCACAGAAGCCCATCCGAACAACGAACCCTCTGAAGGGAGATCAGGCCACACTTGGCCGCAAGAAGCCTGCAGCGTCAGGGGCCAAAGGAGGAAAACAAACACCATCTGAGCATCCCCACTGCCTCTTCCTTGCTGGGACGGGTCCCAAAAAAAGAGTTGATGTATTAACAGCTATGCTGTTGCAGGTGCAACGAGGTGAGGGGAATCCCATCTGCCCAGCAGAAACAGACACACAATGTTGCCTTCTGTAGGGACAAGCGGCTGCCTTTCCTCCCAAAATGCCTCTCTACACCCCCACCCCCCCCAGCCCCCCCCCCCCGCCCCAATCCCACAGTTATCACTGCCGGCTTCTACCTCCAAGTCTATCCTCCATCAGAAAAGATGAGACAGCACACACCGAGGCACAGGACTGAAGTGGAGATTTAGGGGAGTAAATTGTCCCCGGGTCCCCAAATTTCTCAATCAGTAGGGGGTATAGGGAGGCCAGGTAGCAGGGGTCTGGCTATTGGAGTACCACCGTCCCCATTCCCAGGAGCTCTCCAATACCTGGGAGATGAGATGGCCCTAGGCCGCAGGGAACTGCAGTGAATGGGTTTAGATGCTTGGCAGATGTGGGGACCTGCTGGGCAGCTGGAGGACAAGTAACCGAGCTGAGCCAGGGGCATAAACCAGAGCTAAGGAGCCCTCACTTTCTGATTCTCCACAGAGGTTAATTACAAAGCCTTTGGGCCTCACAGCTAGGTGTCAGCCAGGACAAAAATTACCAAGAAACAGTGTCTCCATCCCCGCAGGGCGCTTCCCAAGAAACAAAAACACTGAAAGACATTTAAAACTGGGCCAAAAGAGCCAACCTATTATACCAATGACATCTTGAAATAAAAAACTGCTGTGTGTGTTGACAGAGGTTAAGACTGACTCCCTAGAGGCAGAAGGGTAAAGGTAAGCCACCACCAAGGAGGCTCTGAAGAGCAGGCAGCTCAGACAACTGCACCTATTTCTCTTTAACCACTTCCTCCTCTACACACCCAAGGGGGCTGCAGAGGTGTGGCAGGCTGCTTCCTGTTTACCGCACTCCACTCCTCCATCAGCCACTTACCCCTTCAACAAACACTGCCCAGGGATGCCTAAGGAATGGCCTCCCAAGTAGCTCCCACCTCCTAAAACTCCAGTGTGGGAGCACCTGATCAGTATGTAGCTCATAAGAGGGCATGGGGCAAGAGGCGTCAAGAAAGCAAGCCCTTTGTGGAGGGAGGGCACCAAGGAAATGAGAGCTGATGTGGGGGCAGCACCACACAGGCAAAACTGGCCTTGCTTCCAAGGATGGAGTTAGCCCAGTGGTCCTCAACCTTCCTACCGCTGCGACCAACCCTCTAATAAATACAGTTCCTTGAGCTGTGATGAGCCCAAACCATAAACTTTCATTGCTGCTTCGTAACTGCTGTTTTGCTGGTTATAATTCTGATATGCAGGATATCTGATGTCAGATGTTTACAAACAACCCTCCTGGCTCCCCACTCCCCCCCCCCCCAAAAGGCCATTTGACTCCTGGGAGGGTCGCGACCCACAGGTTGAGAACCTCTGAGCTATAAGCATGTAGGTGTGTGGAGTTTGAAGACAGCGAGCCTAGTGAGAAGACTGGCCCAGGGGAGAGGTAACAGATGAGGCCTCACAAGGGCTTGAGTACACAGCCATCTCTTGAGCCTTTCTTGGTTCCTACATGGGATGGAGATGCCAAGGTTTCCTGCAACACGAAAGACCATGGAGACACTGGAGAGGTGGGTCAGTGGTCAGTGCACTGTCTGTTCTTCTAGAGGAGCAGAGTTCAGAGTCTAGCACTAAGTCTAATGCCTGTAACTCTAGCTCCAGGGTTTCCACCAGCCCCTTTCTGCCCTCCACCGGCACCTGTGCACATGAAGCATATACACACGTGACAGACAGGCTGATACACACATTTCAGATGCATCCTGGGAGGAATTGCTGGAGGATGGCACCTGGGTCCTTGGGCGGCTGCGGGAGGGCAGGCCGGCCAGCAGAGGGCGCCTGCTGCACCGCTCTGCGTTCCAAGGCTGCCCTGCGCTAACCCTGTAAGATGAAAGTCTCAGAAATGGGTGTGTTGAGGTCGCCCCAACACTCAGGAATTGGCGGGAGCTTCATTTTCACATTCGCCCTGTCTGGTTCGGAAATTTGCAAAAAGGTTCTTAATCTCACTTGTAATCGGCCTTGAATGTAGAAGGTCCCAGTCCATTAGTTGAGGCTATGTCTATAAAGAACAAATAAATGAGCAAAACTAGACCGGTATGCAAACAGTGACACCAGGGGACAACAGTCTACTTCAAATCTAAGTCACTTTAGGTCACGGTGTAGGCTAATGCTAAGCACATGTTGATTCTTGAGCTGCCAGGTCCCTGTAGGTGTCAGAGGGATAGCCCGTTCCAATGCCTCAACCCGTGCCAAAATCTGGTCCTCCCAGTAAGGCCTGGGTCCTGGACTGCCCAGGCGGTTCAGCCAGAGGACCCGTTGCTACGTGGGCACCACTGTGATGACCAGGTCAACACGGAGGACCAGAGCTACAGTCTCTAGTCTCTAGTTACACTGCGCCCCCCTCCTTTCCCTCTGTCTCTCCTCTCCCCCCCCCCATCCCCTCCCCTCCTTGTTTTTTGTCTGTTTGTTTTGTTTCGAGACAAGGTTTCTCTGTGTAGCCCTGGTTGTCCTGGAATTCACTCTGTAAACCAGGCTGCCCTCAAACTCAGAGACCCGCGCCTCTTGGGATTAAAGGCGTGCGCCACCACAACCTTAAACTACCACTCCGCATTCGGACAGACACGCTGGGGTGAGGGCAGGGAAATCAGTCAGGCCTGGTAGGGAGGGAAATGGAAGAGCATCAAAAAAGTCTATTCCGGTGCCAGGTGTGGTAGCGCAAGCCTTTAATCCCAGCACTCGGGATGCAGAGGCAGAAGGATCGCTGTGAGTTCGAGGCCAGCCTGGTCTACAAAAGGGAGTCCAGACCAGCCAAGGACTGTTACACAAAGAAAAAACCCCGTCTCGAAAAACCTTAAAAACAAAAGAAAAACAAAACAAAACAAAACTATTCCCCTATCGGGTCTAAAGAAGGAAAGTCGACAAACACAGGGTAAGCAACCTAGTTTGCGACTAGGAAAAGCCACTTTTTCAAACAGTTTGTCTCAGAGCCAGTAGACAGCTACTTTCTACTGAGTTTTATTATTTTCCTTTACTTGGATTTTTGAGGCAGGATTTTCCTCTAATTCACCATCTTTTCCCCTCAGCCTCCCAGGGCTGAATTAGACTTGAGCCACCACGGTCACGTTCCACCAAGTTCTCACACTGCACTGGAATAACTCCCTGAAGATTTCAACATACTGGAAAAAAAAAAAAAAAAAAAAAAAAAAGATGGGACTCGGGCTGGAGAGATGGCTCAATGCTTAACAGCAGTGGCTGCTCCTCCAGAGGACCCGGGTTTGGTTCCCAGTACCCACACTAGCGGCTCACAACCATCCGTAACTCCGGTTCCAGGGGACCCAATATCTTCTTTTTACCACCACAGAAACCAGACACACATGGTACACACTGTACATGGAGACCAAAAAAACAAAAAACCACCTCAAAACCTGCAAAATCATCTTCAGCAGTAAGAATAAACTTAGTCATCGTAAGGTATTGCTAAGAAGGATGGCAGGAACTCAGAATAAGACATAAATGGAGATCTTCAACGAAGACCGTGACTATAAGCTAAGGCCCCTGGACCCACCACCGCTGTCTGAACAAGCTGTTTTAAGTGAGCCAGGCTGCCATTCGGATTTTTCACATCTCCCCCAGTAGCTGCTCTACGTTTGTATAACTATTTCAACCAAATGTTCTACACACTGGGGTTCTCTTTAAATTTTCAAGACAAGAGCAGCGTTGCTTCATTGTCTTTGGCAGTAATTCATTTCCTTAAGGATTAAAGAGTGCACCTCGAGCTACTCAACTCTGTCTCGGAAAATGGGAACTATTGCTTCATTAGGACAAGGGCACTGTTATTGCTTAATTTAAAGCACAACCTTCCTAGTTCATTTAAATGAAGACCTGAAAAACCAGGAACCGGCATTACTAACATTCAAGCCATCTTCAAACTAAATATCTAATTTTTAGTAAAATAATAATAATAATAACAACAACAACAGTAGTTAAGAAAGAAAAAATAAAGAACTTAGCGTGGAAGTAACAGATCCTAAACTCATCACCAGCTCCAAAAATTGGGCAACTCTCTTAACTTTTATCCTAGATTTAACTTCTCCTTCAATACAGATTATGATGTTTATTTCTTGACTAGCCAATGTTGGCCCTGCCATCAGAAAGGGAAGCTATAAAAACCACTTGGACTTCTGGTTGTATTTGCCATGCTACATTTTAAATTCTTGAGCTTCTATTTTCTTCCTCCCCTAAGTCCATGAGATGACACTAACAGCTCTTCGATCCTTCCTCCCAAAGTGTCCCCTCCATTTTCCCAAGCCCTACCATCTGCCATTCTTCATACACAGTCAGAGCTGAGCCACCTCCTGTGACCACAGCTCATCTGGCACCAACAGACTGATATCAAAATCAAGCGTGGTAGCACTTGGAGATACTACCCACAGGGTGCAAGAATATTCACAAGTCACACCCTCATGCCCGATCATGGTCCTGGTACAGCAAGAAAACAGCTCATGCCTCCTGCACCGTCCGTAGCTTCCAGAAGGTCCAGCTCCACGCTGTCAAGGTGCTAGAGGCGCTCTTGTGCAGGGGAACTTTGCTGATATTGGTCACACTTCCTCCATTATAGAAAGAACAGCCTACCTGGCCATCAGTCGCAACAAAGAAACAAAGAGGTGGCTCTTGGCAGAACACGGTCAGGCGTATTCCCCCACTACGCCCACTCTGCCCACTCCTAGCAAAGTGACTGAGGCTTTTTCTGTTAACATTGCACAGAAGTGGGGAGGAAAATGACCTTTGGCACAGTCCCTCTCTTATGGTATCATTTCTGGGTTGGGGGAGGGGTTGTTACAGAGCAGGTCGATCACCCTCTTCCTTTAGCCAGGCCCTGCTCGAAGGGACCCCAACATTACCAGGTTCTTCCCTGTTAGAGGAAACCTGGGGTTAGAGAAGCCTGGCACAGGCCTGGACAACCAGCTTGCTATCCAGGGCCACGGGTGATAATGTACTCATTTTTGTATAGCCCAGGCTGTGCAGAACTCGCTCTGTAGACCAGGCCATCCTCGAACTCAGTGATCCAGATGACTCTGCTTCCTGAGTGCTGGGATTAAAGGTGTGCGCCGCCACTGCCACCGCCACCACCCAGCAATGCACTAATTTTGTGTATTATCCAGACTTTTTCCTTGATGTTGAAGGTCAGTGTCTTTCTCACACTGAGTGCACATCAAACACCTAAATGAATGCAAGTAGTGGAGAAAAACACCAAGAAAGGTGCCTTGGTCATCAATGATACGAAGCTCCTATGAACGTAGATGAAATAGTGAATTGAGACCATCTGATTGACCAGTAACTTATATAAGCATTTAAAAACATATTATGCTATTCATTATGGATAATTTTATTTATATCTTATGAATTAATTCTACTCAGAGTCATGGGCTTTGACAACACTTCAGAGAGTGCTGACTAGCCCAATTTCCTAGAATAGTTTATGTCCAAGGCCTATAATCATGGTGTCAACTCATGGGGAATTTGTGAGCTAGATCTGAACGTGAGCCTCCTCCTCCTCCTCCTCCTCCTCCTCCTCCTCTTTCCTTGCTCCTCCTCTTCCTCCTTTCCTCATCCTCTTCCTCCTTTCCTCCTCCTCTTCCCCTCCTCTCCTTCTCCTCCCCTACTCCTTCTCCTGCTCTTCCTCTTCCTCTTCCCCTCCTCTCCTTCTCCTCTTCCTCCTTTTCCTCCTCCACCTTCTCCTCCTCCAAGTCCATTGTTAGGTATTCATTTTGATTTAAAATGTTTTAAAAACCAAAGCTAGCTTCTACAATATACACAGTTAAAACTGACTGAGGTGTTTGGGGCTAATGCATTCACTACAAATGGAACCTCATGATTTGAAGTCAAGTAATCCTGGTGACGGTTGTGTCACAGACAAGTAATCCCAGCACTTAGAGCTGAGGCAGGAGGAGCTTGAATTGTGAGTTTGAGGTCAGTCTAGCCAATTTTTCTCTGAGAACAACTTCGTAGGACCTGGAGCAGAGAAATAATATATATATACAATAATATATATAAATTCTGCATTCTATTCAAGGCCAAAAGCAAAACAACTTTCTAAGACCTTTCTATGAGACTCCATGTGCAGACAGGTATGTTAGGAGGGTGGGGGACAGCACTAGGCCCTTCTACATAGGCCACATTGGGTCACCAAACTGTTCCATGCAATAGTTCCGTTCCTAGGCCTTACCATGGCTGGCTGTTATGTCCAGGTTTCACTAAAGCAGGCCAATACCCACCTCCCCCCGCCCACTTTTTTTTTCCACTCAAAAAATTCCCAGGTTAAAGACTAGTGATAGTCAGGCCAGCCTCGGACACAAGGCTGGCTGGAATGCGCCCTGTACAACATCTATTCCATAGCGAGCATTACGCCCAAGTCACACTGTGTGACGGCATTTGACCATGGGCTCACAGGCACTGGAGAGCTAGCTTTGCCCAGAAGCCCTGTGGCCAGGAAGGGTAGTCTGACCAGTCGCCAAAGCTCCCCAGGTCCTACAAGTAACCCTGCTTCCCCACACTGGGGCTCCTCATGGGGTCTAGCAACAGAAGGGCCAGTGGCTAACAAGAGTGAGCCCACTTCTTCACCAACCCCTGACCACTGTAAGTATATACAATAGCCTAATAAGATTAATGAGAAATGCTGTCTTTACTCACCTCTCTAAAATTAATTTGCTCCCCACCCCCACCATTTGCCCTTCTTACCCCGGAAGAAGTGCAGGAGGCACTAAAGCTTGCCCACGCCAAGCCATGGCTCCTCAGTGCCTGCTGTAGGACTTGCAGCTCACATTAGGCTTCCCAGCCACTATACCTATTTTTAATTAAACTTTTACTTTTAAATTATTTTTAAATTTAATAACTGGTTTCATGCTAACATTCTCACACGTATGTCATTTTTCCTTGTCATATTTTCCCTCATACTTTCCTATCCCTATTCCTAAGTCCCTTTTCTCTCTCCAAAATAATCCCTTTCCTACATAAAAATATATACACACATATATTTGTACACACATATACATACACTCATTTATACAAATGTACATATTCACATAGTTTTAAAAATCTAGACTCCACACTTCTTATTTTTAAAAAGGGCTATAAAATCATCATTTCTCCCATTTTGGTCACTATTTGGAGGTCTGAAATTACACCTGAGAACTCAGCTTTCACAGAAAGATGTATCCAACAGTACAGAGCTATGCTCAGCAAAACATTATTCCATTTAGTTTGTCCTATTTTATCAGTCCTAAGAAATTATTTCAAGAGGCAGGAGAGATGCCTCAGTGGTTAAGAGCACTGTCTGCTCTTCCAGATGTCCTGAGTTCAATTCCCAGCAACCACATGGTGGCTCACAACCATTTATAATATGATCTGATGCCCTCTTCTGGCCTTCAGGTATACATGCAGACAGAGTGCTGTATACATAATAATAAAGAAATGTTTAAAAAAAAAAAAAAAAGGAAATCATTTTAAAACAACTTACAGGGAACTAAATGCATACATATTGGCAAAACTTGAGTTTTCGTCCAGGGAAAAGCTATTGGTGCTCTCAACTATGGCGTGGGTGACCATGGTAAGACATAGCGCACAGGCCTGACCTAACCTCCATCGCTGCCCTCGGCATGAGTCAAGCTACCATGTATATTTCAAGGAGACACTGGAGTTGGGGCTAGGTGTGTAACAAGATGCCAGGAGCTAAGTGGCCAGAAACACACTATCTCATCCTTTATACTCTCTAAGCTGCCCACCCTCCTGGCCTTAGCTGGTCCTCCT
Source organism: Acomys russatus (assembly GCF_903995435.1). Classification (NCBI taxonomy): domain Eukaryota; kingdom Metazoa; phylum Chordata; class Mammalia; order Rodentia; family Muridae; genus Acomys; species Acomys russatus. The sequence continues at coordinate 14,950,366 of NC_067160.1, forward strand.
ATTGGCAGGGCCAGCAGTACAGTTTTAAATCCCTTTTGCCCCTTCTTCTCCAGTATGAAGGTTCTTCCCTGCAATCCCTGAACCTGTCTGGGTCATTTTTGTAATGGAAGGCAGCTAATCCGAGAGCATTTAACAGACCAAAACATTCACAGTCTAGGTGAGTCAGGACATAGACACAGCAGGAACCAGTCTACCAGCCTTAGCAGGAAATCTGAAGTGGCCCCTTTCTCAGATTCACGTTCAGTTCCACTCAGATACTAAGAACTTGAACTTTGATAATGATCTTGATTTAAAAAAAAGGTTGGGGTAGGGGCAGTTTGAGTCCTTCTAAAGAGCATGCTTCAGGTTGACTCGGTCCTTCACTCTGCACCCTACAACCACAGCCGGCTTGCCTCACACTCCTGCAGCCAACAGCTTTCTACCAACACAGCCCCTCTCTGTCCTGCACCCTCCAGCTCTATGCTAAAACCTTCTGGGCCTGCCCTTTAGCTCTCATGTACCTTGCCTTCATTGTAATGACCAGAGAGAGAGACACCTGACCACTGTCTTCCTCCCTCACCAGAAGGCCACCTTCACGGAGCTAGAAGCCATACGTGCTGTTCTCCTGTGTCACCCCCCCCCCCCCGCCCCATACACATACACAGCTGATTGTCTGGTACACAAAGGACACTCAATGAATAGCAAACTAAAAACCAAGTAAGTTACACAATTAAAACAGAGTCCAGTTTCAATGACTCAGACTTAACACTTTGAGGAGCCTTTAGAAGATCATCCTTCTTCTCCCAAGGGTGGCGAATCCCACCTGAAAACCTAGTGAAGATTGGCTTTAATGTCTAGATTATATAACTGGCTATGTGCCTGTGCTCAGATGCTGGGGGTGGGGTGGGGGATGGGGCAGACTCTTTACTGCCTTAGAACCGGGCGAAGCTGGCCTGACAGGCTATGTATGCTTCACGGAAAGTAGCAGTGCCTTCTCCGTATGTTTGGCTTTAACTATGCCAATTTAAATTTTCTGCGTCTAAAATGCTGCCTTTTACTTAAAGAAAGGCCAGGCCCATTAGTGTGGTTTATGTGCAAAATCAAATAAAAAAATTATTTTAAAAAAGAGAAAAACATTAGCACATTAGGCAGCTCAGAGTAGTGGCACGCCCCCACCCCCACCCGAGACAAAGCACGAAACAGTGGGCCACTGGTGAACCCAGCTGACGATGGCATTGAGAACAAGAAGTGTCAGGGCGTGGCTTCACTGCTGGCATTTCAAATGGTGACAGAGAAACATGCGACAGCACCCTTTCTATTCTCTGTCCCCTTCTCTAGTGCAAAGTCCCCCTAGCCGTCATGAGAATAGCATGTCTACTATGATTATTCCCAGCGGGCCCCACGAGAAAAGGCTTAATCCACACTGGAGAGGGAAGAGACCTATGGGTCTGTCCTTCGCTTCTCTGTGAGTTCAATTTGACCTCATAAACCAATTCAATTAAGACCTAGACTGGGTGGTGGAGGAAGGACATCAAAGTTGTTGTATATGTTAAATACTTGCCAGATTGGCCCTCATCCTAGATGGCACTGGCAGCCCCTCTTCCACTGGCCCTCACCCTGGATGGCACTGGCAGCCTCTTTTCCACTACCCCTCACCCTGGATGGCATTGGCATCCCCTCTTCCATTGGCTCTTACTCCGATGGCACTGGCAGCTGGTGTTCTATTGGCCCTCACCCTGGATGGCACTGGCAGCCCTTCTTCCATTGGCTCTCACTCCAGATGGCACTAGCAGCCGCTGTTCCATTGACCCTCACCCTGGATGGCACTGGCAGCCCCTCTTCCACTGGCCCACGCTCTCAGTGGCACTAGCAGCTCTCTTCCATTGGACAGTCTCTTTCCCTCAGGCCCTTCCTGCGGCTAGAGACGTCCACTCACCCATGATCCCATTCACCTGTCCATTTCTTTACAACCCAGAGCTCGCCTCTCAGATACCCAAACTCAGACACCCAGGAACCTATCACCCCGACTTGGCATTCCCTGATATGTCCAAAACAGATCTCGGCTTCTCCAGTTCTCCATGAGCTTTTCCTGGGGTAGTAAAGTCATCTACCCAGGCCTCAGGACAAAAGTCAGGGGCCAGTCTTGACTCACTTCCCCTCACATCAGCACATTCTGCATTTTACTCAGCATCTGGCCCCTTCTCAGTGGTTGCTCTGTGATGACAAAGACCCGAGCTAGCATCAGGTCATACCTGGGCTACAGGAGAGTGATTTGACCTGGTCAGTTTGCTTCCACCTTTGTCCCATCTCAGCTCAACATCCGCAGAGAAGCCTCGTCCTTCCTACACCTCCGTCCTATAATATCACCGCTCTGTCCCACCGTCCTCCCACAGCTTTCCACAGTGCCTTAAGAAGGCTTCGAGAAGGCCCAGCCCCAAGGGCCTGCAGTGAGCTTCCTGGCAGACCTTCCTCGTCCTGCGCGACCCACTGTCCTCATTTGCTCTGTAATCTCTGCAGTCGCTTCCTTCAGCTGAGAGCACTGTTGCCTTAGATTTGAGAGTTGCACTGTGTCCTTCTGTCCTCCTTTGGGTACCCCAAAACAATTCAAGCAACCCTCCTTCAGAGAGGATCCCTCCTTCATGGCTCTGGCCAGTCTCTCCCCACCCATACATACCCCTATATCTTCCTGTCGAATAAATCATCCCCACCTTACCAGGTCCTGAGATGACGCCACCCATCTTTCCTCTATTGGAATGCTATCAGTTCCGCGACGGAGGAACTCTTGTCCCCTGAATACAGCACCTAGGGTGGCCCTGAGCACTTCCCTGGCATCTAGGTATGTGCTGCTGACACACTTCCATATTTCTCTGGGCATGGCTGGCAGAAAGCCCAAATGATGCGCAAACTACCCACACGTGTGGGACATTGGACTACCACACGCATGCCCATGTCTACGCAGCTGCAGGGTAGCCGCCTCCATCTTCCAGATAAAGAACTCAAGACTCAGATATTCCTGACACGGGTAGGCATTCGAGCCCAAGGCCCTTCCCGCTGAGCCACACACTTTGCAGTAACAGGGAGCCATCACACCGTGATGGAGGCACACCTCGCTACCCACCCCAGGCACCCGGCTCTCTTCAATCCCTTGGCACAGCCTAGCAGTGAACCTCTGCTTGCTTCCTGCTTCCTGATGCGAGCACCCCCTGATACACACCCAGAGAAAGCTGCTTATTTCACCATCCCCAGGCCGCAGCTCCTAGCTTTACCTGGGAATCTGCCTTCCACACCCCACCTTGTCAAAGCGAATCTCACTGGGCCAGAGTCTCTCCCACCACAACTTATCTCACTATCACCAATTGAGGGCAGGAACCTGGGCCCAGTGTTTAATAACCCCTACGGCCAAAAGTAACAATTAAAAAAAAAAAAAGTCCTTTTTAACTACACTAACTGGCTGATCCAGTTGGACAAGTATGAGCTAAAAGTTCGTGGTAGAGTAAATCTGTCTACCTCTAGCATGTTTTCATGGTCACAGAGAAGCTGGTAACAGAGCTAAAGCCACAATCTCCACTCCAAACACCAGAAACCTCCCCCAAGAACAGCATGCCCACCTCCAAACAGGGCATTAAGCTATTGCTGCACTAACGACACAGGCTCTCCCGGCCCATGCTCTTGCTCTGCCCTGAACGCAGTGGACGCTCTCAGTACCGCCTCCTTCACTAATGTGCACCCAAGTTTAAAGAGCACGAGAACCAGCCCAGTCACGTGGCTGGATAGGTGACAACACAGACCTGTGCCCAGCATTCCCTGGCTCCCAGATCTTGCACCAAACCACTAAATCCCTAGTCTACTTCCTGCTTGGCTGGATAGCATCACTCAAAACGTCCCAATTAACCATTTAAAAGAATATTTTATTTATAAGAGACGATTATACTTAAGGCTTACTAAGTGCTTTATACTCACCAGGAGCACCAAGAAATTACTTGTTGTCTTTCACTAGATCACAAGACCAGTAATTTGGCTGTGGCCTTCTCAAAAATTCTCAAGAGCCTCTCCCCTGTCTCTGAGAAAGCATGCTGGAACTAGCCCTAGGTGCTGGTGACCACGGACCGCATCTGCCAGCTAAGCCTGTGGGTTCTGCTTCCTACCTGACCTGTGCAGGTTCCTACAGGCGTGCCTCTGACTAACAGCAATGGAGTTCAGGAATAAAGGGTCATCCAAGGCCGGACCTGTTTCTGTTAACTACAATACACGAATGCATGACTTCTGCAGCTCAGGAACTTCTACGGTGGGGCTGAGAGTCAGATCCCAAGCACTGACTCACAGGTAAGGGAGTGCCAGTGCAAGTGGTCAGGTCCTACCTACCCTGGCATCTGTTTTTGGTGTGCCCTTGGAGCACCGGCCCTTGCTGCTTGTCTCCCATCAGTAAGGACTTTTGTCATCCCTAGGGAAAGGCATATCAGCATCCTGTATAAACCTAAAACCAGTTCATTTAAAAAATAAATTGATTTACTGAAAAGCGTTCTCAGCTGACAAAGCACCTCAGAATGGCAAGACACCATCAAAAGCTACAATAAAAACACTGTCTTCTAGAGTCTGAAAAGGAAAAACAGTTAAGTTCCGAGTTGCAAGGACTGTCTCTAAGCAACCCTGGGATTTCAGATCCCGGAGTGGCTGCAGGAGCTTGTCAAACGTGGAATTTACTCATGTCCTGGATGTCTGACTTTTCAGTTCATGATCACATTTGTCCTTCACTCGAGTCCAGTCTTTGGATTTTCCTTTCAAGGAACCAGACTGGAAAACTACATAAGCTGGACCTGTGACCTTCACTCTTGACACATGATGGCTGCCTAGCAAATTTCTATTAAGGGAATATTTACTTTACAATTACTCATTATTTTTAATAATTTATAACCAGGAAACTATTTATAGGCCAATACATAGGAGCAATAGAATCAATGGTAACCAACTTTCTTAGCAGATGTTAGCAAACAGTTCATATTTCATTTGCAAAGGAAAAAAAAACTATTTTATTTCATCTTTTTTTTCAGTAAAATGTTTTTAATAAAACCAGGAAGAGATAAAGTATATCTAACACCCTCACACCCAGCTAAATGCCATACCCACTTGACTACCTTTTAGAAGCTTAGGAAATCCAAAGTTTTCAGTGTTTTAAAAAGGAAATTAATAGGATCACATAGCTTGTTTTCTAACTGCGATAACCAAAGCAATAAAGTTAGCAGCTGTGCCAGAGGCAGCTGGCCTGTGCCAAGTACAGGTTCCCTCTTTTTCCATGGTTAAAGGCTTTTAGCTGGACATAAGATTACCCAGAGGACAACTTCTCCAAGCCCTCCTTTTCCGGTGGACACAACACACTGGGTCCCGCTGAATGAGGAGTCTATGGTGGCTTCGGGAAGCTTCCTTAAGAGGCGGTATGGTAGACATGCACCTGTATAGCTTTATTCTTCCTTTCTTTCATCCCCTGCCCAGAATATACATGCTGCCATCTTGGATAACAAGGCTAAGGACCCAATGGAGGAATTGGTTAGATAGTGAGTCCCAATACCCAAGACCAGACACCCAATCTACAGTAGGCCAGGAAGGCATCAAGCAAAAATGAAAAATTCAAAGGGGGTTTTCAGGATTTTTTTTTTCATAATGGGTATCAGGCCTCGTACACAGTAGGTGAATGCTCTATCACCATGCTACACCCTTGGCTGGGCCTTTTTTTATTCTCGTAAGCCTAGACTTAGAAGTAGAATACTGTGACAAGAAAAGTGAGCAAACTTAAACTCCACATAATCGTGACAAGAACCAAATAATGTATCTAAACAATTATGTTACCCAATGACTCTACTGCACTTGGATATTTACAATATTTAGGGACCAGACTGGTCTGGGAACCAGTCAACTATTGCCCCTTTAGTTGCTGGGTGGGGGGAGTCAGGGTTTTCAACGCAAAGAGTGGACACAGCGGTGCAGAGGGTCAGGCAAGCTGTCTGGAGCAATATTTACTAGAATGGCAGTACTCCCCTATTTTCACACCTGGTACTACTGACTCACATATCCTGGGTTAGTCGTCTGCGGGCCTGTTATTACTGAGGTAACGTGGTACATGCCTGTAATAGCTACCATTTCCAGAAAGCCTGCACCTTGTCATCTGTACCGTAACTGCCAGGTAGAGCAAGGCCATAATCAGAAATAGCAAGGGAGCTCCTGGAGCATATGTGTGTTGTCAGCGAGGTATCGGCACGGACTGTATGAAAGTGGCCCAAACCTATTAGTGCTTAACGGTCAAGTGAGATAATGCCTAATCACCCTGCAGAGGGCCACATTTCAATATAAAGTACCCTTGGGGATCAAGGACACCCAAACCATTTTTTTTTTCAATACAGGAAACTTGTACAACAATGGCTGCCTCTAGGACCAGCAGGGTGGTATATACCCAGCACAAAAGTGTGACTTTGACTTTACAAACTCTTTGTGCCATACAGCTACAATAAATTACAAATGTAATTTAAAATATGCTGTCAGCCCGTAGACATAAGGAGTCACTGGAAATCTTGCAAAGAAAACAGCACAGGCCATAGGGGTAAACTTTGTAATTGCATAAGACAAGCTTACACATGCTATCTCCGTACCATTGGCTACAGGCAAAAAAAAAAAAAAAAAAAAGTCAAAGATTAATTTTTATGACCCATCCCAGAGGCATGACAAACCACTAAGTGCACGTAAACACACACCTACTCTGCACAGGCACTGTGCTGACAACCTGGCCCTAACAACGAAGTGCACATATAAAGCACAGCTTGAAAGACACTGAAAAAACAAATGCCGGTACTTTAAGAGGCAGGCGTCCCAATGGTGTGCCACAGTCAAGTGAGGCACAGTGCAATCCAGCACGGAAGAGAGGAACTCAGGAAAGTCTGAGGCCCCCAAACACCACTCTGGGGAGCAGCTCACCTGTAGGCAAGCATTCAACACAAACTCCTCATCCCTCATCTCCCCCTTTTAGGAGACTCAGACAGTTCAGCGAGCCCCAGTTCTTGGAGATAAAGCTTGGTGAGTACTTCCCTGTGGGATCTTAAAGCTGTCTTTGGAAACCATGGATACTGCCTGAGCTGCCTGTGTCATCACTTCTCATAGGAGGAGCTGAGTTTACCTTACCGAACACAGGGTGAGTCAGGCCCTGAGTCAGAGGCTTCACCTTTCATCTGATCTAAAGGAATTCAGGGAGGGGAGGGCTCCCTGATCAGGAAGGTAGTAAAAAGTGTGGGACCAACAGGACACCCCTGGGACGTCTGCACTTCTCATCATAAGGCACACCCATGCCTACCTCCTAAGTAAGAAGTGGATGACACCTCCGCAGCTCTCAAGGGGAGAGATCTGCTTAAATGTGTGGCACCATTTTATAAAAAACAGGGTATAGAGGGTAAAGGTGGCCCTGCTCAGGAATGAGGTTGGGGCAGAGGCCTGAGTGGGAGGTACAACAGGAGCAACACTGAACTCCAAGGGGACTGTGGGGGAACGGTTCTGTCTGTCGGGAGCTAGATTGACAGTTTCAAGAAACCTTAACCTGGTAGGACATGCCTTTAATCTCAGCACTCGGGAGGCAGAGGCAGGTGGATCTCTGTGAGTTCCGGGCCAGCCAGTGGTCTACAAAGCAAGATTCTCTGAGAAACTCTGTCTCAAAAAAGAAAAGAAAGAAAGAAACCTTAACCTCCCATTTCTACATCTATAAAACAAGGGTAGTGGCACTGTTTAAGAGTAGGCCTCAACTGCACTCACAGCTTGTGCAGCGGGTAAGTGTAATTCTAATGGTGACCAAATTCTCCAAGCATTTGCTGGGAGCAGCGCTAAACATACCCACCTGCTCAGTGTGCAAGGGGACACCTGGGTCTTGCACCTTAAGTTTCAATGAGTCTTAAGCTACATTTTCATTCCTGGAGAGCGGCAAGTGTCACGCTCGCTCAGCGGCAAGTGTCACGCTCGCTCCACGTTAAGGTTCTGAGGAAACACAAAAGCCAGAGCCCAGCCCATCTTCAGAGGCCCCACATTTTGGAAGCCTGGATGTTTTTCCTGATAGATCTCAAACAGCTTCTGAGAAATGAGCCCTTGAGGACCAGTGGGGGGGCGGGGGGAAGAAAGAAAGAAATAGAGACTCCTCCCAGGTAATAAATGAACACAGCCTAGGGGAAGCAGGGTGGGGCTGTGAGTAAGAGAGGCCTTTGCCAGAGGACCTAAAGACAGCTTTATGGAGGGACAGCTGCTAGTACAATTGGCAATCCCTGAGCAAATAGGTACTTTCTCTCGACCTTTGACCCCCAAATGCATCACTGTCACACTGCACCCCAGCTTAAGCATTCAGTGTGCAACTAAAGGTCCTCTCAGTTTCACTTTAAAGCTGCCAAGAGGTAGGAAGGCTTAGCAGCAAGATGTGAGTAACCAGCTGAGGTGGCCAGGCTTTTTGTCAATTCAATTTTCTCCTTAACATCTGTTAAACTTGTTAAGAACAAAAATCTCATTTCTCAAAGGATGCCGGGGGTCCTCCACAGGCAGGGCCAGGTACACAACTGGTGGCTTCAACCGGCACCTTTATCAACGTGGCAAGACACACTGTAAAGTACGAGACTGAATTCCAACTTCCACTGTATTAAGTATGATTGTACTTTCGATACATTACATACAGTAGCAGATAACAGGTAATTCAATCCCTGGTACTGAACTACGGCTCAGCTTGCCAACACCTTATGGCCGTTTATCATTTCTAAACGTCACAGAACAAGAAGTACTGGGGTGGGGGAGCTGGGAGCTGGCTCAGTGGGTAAAGGGCTTGCCACACAACCTCAGGGACCTGGGTCCTGATCCCCAGCACTCACATAGAAGCCATGTGCCGCCCATTCCACTAACACCCACAGTGGGGGGGCATGTAGAGAGACAGGCCCTGGTGGTTTGCTGGTCTGGATTACGTGGTGACCTCCAGGTTCTGGAAGGCCTTGACCCAAATCATAAGGTGACCAGAGACAGAAGGCACGCATGACAAGTTCTGTTCTCTACACGTACATGTACAGACCCACATATCTGCACATACACCACGCACGCATCCACCCACACAAAGTATACAGCAGAGTGACATCCATCTGAGCACTTAGAAATACTCAAGGCGAGAAACGTTTTGTCATCACTTTAACTAGGGTATAAGGATCATTCTAAAGATCTGGCCATCCCATTCCTATTTTCTAGGAATCATGGATATATATATGAGGAATCAAATCAACTCAAAGAGCCCTAAAAATACCTAGTTGAGCATTTATAATTAGATTTAAACCAAAAATCAACAACAGGCCTTGCCTTTTCAAGGCTCACAAAACTAAGGGTGACCGTATCCCTCCGGGACACATTTTTAGAGTACTGTTCATATACAGGGACAGGACAGGCGGGCAGTTTCTCTTCTGTGCAAACACAGGCTGTGCCAGCCTGAACCAGAGGAATCCTGTGAGTCAGCAGAGTGCAGTGGCCACTCGGAATCCTGCCGATCAGCAGAGAAGCGGGAGGGTTGCCTGCGTGTCTGCGCTCTCTGTTCTAGACCACTATGCAGGGAAATTTTAAGAACTAAGATGTTACTCTAACGGCGTGATTCACTCTAAAGACTGGCTCTTCCGTCGGAGGGCGGCAGGTGCCGATGGCAGTGGGTCAGGTGGAGGAGGCCTTGGCACCTGATGTCAAGGATCGTTACTGTCCCCCTCCTGCTACTCACTGGCTTTTGGGTGGCAAGTCTTCGTCTTCCATCTTTAGAGAAAGGTTTGACCGGTCAATGCTTCTCAGCTCATTTTATGAAAACATTCAACGACCTAATGATGAGGACAGGTGAACATGTATGGATGACGACAGCAAAAAGGCGACTGTCAAAATCTGGAAATGTCATGAAAATATTCATGTGTTTACATTTCTAAAATTCACATATTCGGGCTGGAGAGATGGCTCAGAAGTTAAGGGCACTGTCTGCTCCTCCAGAGGACCTGAGTTCAATTCCCAGCAACCACATGGTGGCTCACAACCATCTATAATGTGATCTGATGCCCTCTTCTGGCCTGCAGGTGTATGTGCAGCCAGAGCACTGTATACATAATAATAAATAAATAAATCTAAAAAAAAATTTCACATAGTCCATCCTACATAGGCTTTAAAAAACCAACAAACCACCATGCCACCTTAGGAAGATTGTTCCATATTTTGTGTCATACCCACAAGAATGGACACCAATATCCTGATTATTCATATTCATGTAATTTGAAGAGAGTATTTCTTTCTAATTACTAAAGGCCCATGTCATTTATTTCAATGAAGAGACTGAAAATGACAGTAAAAGGCTGGGTGTGGTAGTGTATGCCTTTAATCCTAGCATTCAGGAGGCAGAGGCATGCAGATCTCTGAGTTCGAGGTCAGCCTGGTCTATAGAGGAAGTTCTAGGACAGCCAGGGCTACCCAGGGAAACTTTAACTTGAAAAGTACTGGCTGTCCTCATTTTCCACTTCTCTGACAACCCAGTAAGGTCATTTTTAAACAACCATACAGATGCAGCTCCCAACAGCAGGGCAGGTAGATTTTCAGTATGCTAGGCAGCAATGAGTGTTGGCTACATTGGTTACATATAACTGGGCCACGAAGCTCAGGAAGCAAGGCCTGACCTGGCCACACAACACAGGGTCACTCACTTCCACAGTGCATAGTATGCGCCCAACACTGCACACTGGTACTACCTCGGCCTGAAGGAGGAACGCAGGGTACAGGCCAGACAGCAGCAGACTCCTCTGCAACTACCTCCGATCACAGATGCTCTCGCTACTCTTCAAATGAGTCATGGAGAAATCCCGCACAATAAAAGCTGTGGTTCTGTGTGGCTCACACACAACCTAAGGAAACAAAGACCTGCAAACATTTTTAATGTGTTCCTATTTCCTCCATCTTTCAAGTCCCATAGCCCCCCCCCCCGCCCCATACAAACAATGTGATGGTTTCCACTTGCCTGTGAACTCCTCCAAACTCTAGCTACATAGCCCTACATGGGGCAACATAACCTTTAACTTGATCCCCAAAGCCTCCCCCTCAAGAGGGGGGCTACACCTGTACTTTAAGGGAAGCACAACCGGGGGGGGGGGGGGCCTATTGTTTACCGGACAGGACAGGCAGCGTGAGAAGAACTCCAATAATCACACTCCTAGAGGCAGGGTGACTCCAGCTACAATTGATTGATGAGGACAAGTCAACAGACGTCAACAGGAGGCCGAGGAGCTAGGGCTGAGTCCCTGTCTATCAGCCTCTACGATGTGGTCTTACTCTCATCATTGTCCTAATTTGCTTTCTATTGCTGTGATAACGGTGGCTGGCCAAAAGCAACTTGGGGCAGGACTGTGATGGGGAGGGTGTGTTTCAGTTTATGGTTGCAGTTCACAATACTGGGCAGAACCCTGGAAGCAGGAACTAAAAAGCAGAAGCCATGGGGAACAAGGCTTATGGACTTGCTCGGCTTGCTTTCTTATACAAATCGGGACCACTGGGCCACAGGTAGCACTGCCTACAGTGACCTGGGCCCTCCCTCATGAACCATTAATAAAATGTCTGACAGCCTTTGCCTGTAGGCCAGTCTGATGGAGACGATTCCTCAACTGAGATTTCTTTTTCCCAGATAAATGCCTAACCTGAGTTGACAAAGACCGCCCAAAATGCACCAGACTTGCACGTAAGTACTGAGCAACCAGGCTCATGAAAAATCTGCTGAGCAATTCCAAGCCCTCTGCCTACCTGCCCCCTGTGCCTTTCACTCTCCTTTCTTACCGCGATGCGCCACTGGTGTTCCAATGGCAAGGCCAACTCCCCAACCATTGAGCGACTCCCCTACTGGCAGCCATCGCACATGGAGCCTGCCCTCCACGGGTCAATGTGCCTTTCCTTCTGAATCATCCCCAAACCTGCTCACTGTGATTTTCTGAAAGCAAAACCCCCAAACCCTCTGATATCACATCTCTGAGGCCACCGGGCTTTGCTCCCCCGTACAGCAAAATCTAGTACTGCTGTCTCAGGGAGCTCTCCTGTCCCTCAGACCTGCTCTAGGCAGCGGCCACCCAGACCTTCCTCCCCCCTCCCCGACTTTCAGATTCATTCAGCAGGCCTCCGAGTAACTGTATGTGCTTATAAACCTCCAAGCCAACACGTCTAAGCCCAACTCGGTTGGGACCCTCAAAGTCCATCCCTCCCCACACCTTTACACAGCCTCACTCTCCCAGCTGCCCACAAACCTGAGATACCTTCTCCCCAGTCTCTGTCTCTTACTCCCATAGCATCCACATGAAATCCTGCAGTCAACTTAGAGCCAGAATCCAACCACGTGGGTTTGTTTGGTTTTCTTTGTTTGTTTGTTTTCCTTGCTGTGCATCCCAAGCTAGCTGCAAACTTGCAAATCCTCCTGCCCCAGGCTGCTGAGAGCTAGGACTACAGGTATATGCCACCCTGCTCGGCTCCAACTGTCTCTGTCTTCACTGTGACTAGCCTGTCGTCTTTTATGTATTATTACAGGCGCCCTCCTAATTAGTATTATTTACTTCGATCTTTGTTTTGTTTTTGTGATTTTGAATCAGGGTCTCTCTGGTCCAGGCTTCCCTTCAATCACACGGATGCTCCTGCCTCAGCCTCCTGAGAGCTGGGATTACGGGTGGCGACACCCTTCAGTATCACCATCTTTCCTCTGGCTTTCATCTAGACCACACTCAAGTTAGCAACCAGAGATAATCACTGAAAAACCCACAGTCAGAAGGCTAAATGGCTGCCGACTTTACAAGAGGAAACTGACTCCTAAAGTCACAAGATAAGCAGACTAGTGGGTCCCCCGGTCTTTCCTGAACACGCCAGACATGTGCCTCTGCCTTTGTTCGCCTCCCCACCCCCAGCTCTTCCCGAGCATCAGCTTCGCAGTGACGTGGCGCCTGGCTGACCTACTGCCAACCATTCCCCACTGTAACCTCCTTTCTCCACTTTGTCATTTACTGCCACCTATTCATGCCGTCTATTGTTCAACTTCTCCATCAGAAGATACATACATGGGGACTTTTGTCTATTTTATTTGCCTTGGCATCCCCATCACTAGACAGTGCCTGAAACACATTAAGCTTGATGTGTCTATCTGTTCAATGGGCCACAGCTTTGGGAAAAGCAGCATAGGTTAGCCATTATCTCTCTGACTGGTCCAGAGTGTGGTCCGTTCTCATGTTCAAATGATGACTAAAAAGCCCTATGTCTTTTAGACTGGAACAGAAAACAAATGAGAATCAATATATATGTGTGTGTGCACACACACACGTGCGCACACACACACAACCTTACTGAGCTCATTTTCTTATCCTGGGGCACTGAAATTTTTCCTCAGTAAGTCTTCTGCTAACCTGGGGGTGGGGGTGAGGAGTGAGGGGGAGGGGGAAGAAGATAAGAAGGAGGGGTGTATGGGAGATGAACCAATGTCTTTCCTGCTTTCCTCCTGGGAGCATCCTCTGGGGGGGGGGGGAGTAAGGTACCTCTCCAATCCTGCAGTTCTTTCTCAGAAGCAGCCTAGGCCCTTTCTAAACACAGTATAGGCATTTGAAAGGGCTTTTCTTTCTAAACAGCCTTATCGCACAGGAATCTGAGATGACCTTACCATGTCCTTGGTTTCAGGATGCCTCTCAGATATCTAAGAGGCATTCTGCTCACCTTTGGACTATCTATTTCTGGAAAGGTGTCTGCTCTAGAAGGGCTCGTCCCAAGCTCATGGCTTTTTTTGTCATCAGCCTGACAGGTACAGTTTGGATGGTAAATGGCCAAAGGCCCAAATCTCTCTCTCTCCTCTCTATCTTCAGTCTCTTGGTAGTTTTGGAAAATCGCTTCAACCCCTTCATTCTACTGAAACAAGCATGGGATTCCCTAGAAGCAGTAGGTTAGGCCAGCATCTGACGGATACCCAAGCAGCAGAAAGGCTTCGCTTCAGGGAAATGGATGAGCACAGGCTGGCAGTCTCAGGCCCACCCCACATTCCACACGTCTGCCTACCATCATGTGGCTGAGGGCCTCTGGTTCATTTTATATCACGATGAGTTAGAAGAACCATAAAGACAGATCTTAATCAACGACAGTGTGTCCTAAGGAGAAGGGCAAAGTAGGTACTTAGCTCAGGAGTCTTAAGTGACATGCTACCTACCCCTCTGGGTCTGAGTGCTTATCATGTCTGTTTGACACTCAGGCACACAGATAGTTAAGACAATCCAAGGACCAATGAATGGTCTTGTCAACAAGAAGAAACCATAGTGACCTGGGTATCAGCAGCAGAGCAAGCAGATTTGGCAAACAGACAATGCTTTGTGCATCCTTTGCTCTCCAGGTCACTAACCCATGTGCTCTCTTTAAATTACTTGTAGGCTTGTTTTTCCCTGTCATTCTTAGGCTTAGAAGTCATATTTCTCTAAAATGTTTTTTCTTATACTGTATCTGGTGTGGGTTTTTTAGTTTTAAGTTTTAGATTGTAGGGCATGAAAATATAGCCACACAAACAGCCCTCCTAGTCCCCCATCACTTGCTCTGGCCCTTTGCACAGCCCTACCCCTCTGCACAGCCCTACCCCCCTGAACTCAGAACAGTTTTCTTTCTTTAAAAAAAGAAGAAAAAGAAGGAGGAGAAAGAGAAGAAGAAGAAAAGAAGAAGGAGGAAAAGAAGAAAAGTTTTCTTATCAGTCTTTTTGCCATGTGAAGGTTTAGAAACAGCTTTGGTCGGTTAGGGATGTAATGACATGACCAAAGACTCAACCCTAGAACATGGCATGAAGGGGAGGTGGGGAGAGAGGGTCTGCTCCCATGAGAACCACTGTCCTGTGAACACATCAGCACAGGATCACCATGGAGATTTGCCCATCTTGCCTTATGTATATAAACAGAAGAGACGGACAGCAGCAGATGAAATGCTGGCTGTCCCATGCTGCAATAAGGGGGTCAGGGACTGAGACAGACACCGGGGCCCATAGACCTGCCCCACTTGGTAACTCGTTCACAATTAGCCTCTCACGTCACTTCTATGAGATCACTGCCTGCAAGCACCAAATGCCGGGCTAACAAACCTCAGAAAATGCTTGCTGCTTCCTCGCTTTCCCACCCCATCCTTCAACCTCAGGTTGACAACAATTAGATGCAATTTTTACGCAAGCTCCTTCCTACCAAACATTAATGATGAATGAAGGACTTTGAAACATAAATCAGCTCGGGCAAGGATGAGTGTCAATGTCTCAGGACCTCCAGCCCCTAATAGGGAGGGGGCTCTCACAGGCAGCTGTCTGACAGTCCTTACTAAGGAGCCCACCCCTATGACTGGCCAATCCAGCCTCCAACGGTGTACTGGCTGCACTGGAGCCCTGCACTCCTTTCCATGCATCTGCCCACTCATCTCCTAGGAATACTGAGGCCACACAGGGACAAGACTTCACAGCTACAAGACAGCTCTTCAGAGATGAACAAGGTAACTGCTGAATGGAAGCAAAGGGAGCTGACCACACAAGCCACGCCAAACCAGAGCCAGGAGAAGGGTGCGTGCTCACCCCCAGAAGATGCGGCATTCAGAGCAGCTCACCCTCACAACCTGGGTTTCCAGAGTTATTTAACAAACACAGCCAGAACCAAGTTCTGGGGCCCGAAGTTATCCTTGTTGTTACAGGAGAGAAACTGACACAGGTTCAAACTCCCACACAAGGCCAGAACAGGATATGATTGCAGCTGGCCCGAGGTTTTGTTCTTCCCTAATCACTACACCTCACAAACTACATTCAAATGCCAAAGGAAGCGTCTCTAGTGCAAACCTGTAGCTCTGGGAGAGCTGGGATAATCCCAGGATACTACTTGGTATAGAAGAGTAGTTGGTCCAGGAGTTAGCCTGAGGACCAGATATTTAAGAGCCTCTAAGTTCCTTCCAGATTTAGTTGTTTGATTCTGAGGCTGACCACGTACCCAATTCGCACAGGACGCAGTCCTCCCCACTCATCGCAGACCCAGAAGGCAGTGTCAACCAAACCCCAAGATTGCCATTGCCCCCCCCCTAAAAGGACTAAGAGGAAGTAACTGCGCTCCTAGGGAGTTAAACATAACCAAGGCTGCTTTACTCTCTCCTCGTTATCAATTCTCTAGTGCCCCAGAGGCATTCCCACTTGGTCCCCAGCTGTTTTCAGGAGCTTGATTCTAGTTGTGTGTCTCTTGCTGGACAACCATTGCCTGGTTGTAACCCGTCCTTGACAGCTCAGGGCAGCATTTGGAGGTTAAGTTCTAAAGTCTGCCTTCAGGGCAAAAGACAAATGTAATTTAAAAAAAAAAAAAAAAAAAAATCACTCACAAAAATCCCTTAGCTGGGATTTGGTCACTAAGGTGGGGAACCAAGAACTTACATGTCCCTTTGCATCATGCCTATAGCTTCCCTTTCCCTGGGGACTGCAGACCCCGAGTTCTGAGCAAGAACAGCAAAGCAGACTGCTCTCTCACTTTCTACCTTTAGCTGGAAGAGTTGATCTCACAAGTTAAAGTGAGTGTATGATTTGACCCCTTTGTACTGAAAGGCATAGCTAAGTGCTCTCTGGAAAAGACAGGCCTAAGGTCCCTGCCCTCACAGAACCTGTAACCCAGTTGGAGATTACATCATCTCCTGAAGATGAATAAAGTTTAAACCTCAGAACTGCCAGACATGTGCTGCCCTCATTCAAGGGATGAGGAAATTGCTCCAGGGTAGGATAGTTCTTGGGACAGGAAGGCTTTTTTTGTTTTGTTTTTCAGTGTTCTGTGCACACCTGGAAAGCAAATAATAGTATTTGGGGGGGGGGGGAGGGTTAGCCCCACTGTTCCTAATTAAGATGCAGAATTCATTTATCCATATTTGTCACAGAAATATGCTAAATCCAGATCCTTAGGCCCACATACCATAGAATTTCAGGACTTCCCAACTGTAAAAAACTCAAACAGTAATGTATTGTTCCTAATGTTTCCTCTAAGTCTCCTTGCCCAGTGTGGCTTCTCTTCCCCACTCTTGGAACTCAAGGTGACACAGCAGTTCTTAGGAGATGGCCACGTGGCACTTTAATGCAAGGAAGCAAATGCTTGAGTGCACATCCCTTGACCCCTAGGTAGAGACAGGCACATCATTTGACTGTCAGAGGGAGCTTGATCCGTGGCCAACTGGAATAAGGCTAAAGAGATAGAGCCTATGTCCTGATGTTTAAATAGATAGCCCTGACCTATATGGGAGGCAGTTTGATGAATCAACACATGAGAATACATTTCCAGAACTCAGCTGCTTGCCAGTTCCTCCATATCTGAAGGACACGTCTGACGTATCCTCTTACCAAGAGCATCAACGGGAGCCAGAAATGCCACCTTCAAATCCAGATTTTGAAGCGTATGCTTAAGTAGCCATAAGACTTTCGGTTAGACACTTCACGACCCTCGGCTTCGTCGCTCCGTCTCTAAAGGGACAAATGGACCAGATGACCTTGAGTTACATCTTGAGATCTAGTAAACCCAACGAGCAACACCAGCGGGGAACAGAAGCAGCAGTAAGCCTGGGAAGCTTCTGGAGAGTGAATGACCAAAAGGGGAAAAAAGAAGATTAGGAGTGAACATGCCTCCTCCCAGGTTCTGCCTTGTGACCATCTATCCTCACATCCACACCTTCCCAGAAGGGCTGAGTGAGTCACAGGATGGATGTGCCCAGTCATCACCACGTACCTTCCTCCTCTAGTGGTGACTCAAGCCCCCTACCGAGGAGACGGAAGATTAAGGTGTTCACAACCAACCTCAGTCACTAAGCTGTCTGCCTAATAATCTCTGGGAGTCTCGTGTAATTTCTCTCCTGGAAACCTGGATGAAGTTTAAATTACCTAAGTCAATGTAATAGGTCCCAAAGCTTCAGCAATACCCAATGTGTTCTGGGCGCTCAGAAACAGACAGTGTGTCTTAGAATCACAAAATGCTTACAACACCTGTATAGTACCTGGCACCTAACAGAGCAGGGCCCTGGTTTCTACTTTTACATGCATCACCACCAGCATTTTCCATTTAACCAGCAGGTGTCCACGCTGGGCACACGCTGAGCAGTGTGTGTTCTCTTAATCTTCACAACAACCCAACCAAGCAGAAACATCTCCACTGTACAGGTGAAGAAACCACAGCCCCAAAGCAGCTTACATGGCCAAGAAACCCAAGTTCAGCTTTCTAGCCCCTCCCCCTACCCACCCAGGTCCCTTAGACGGTCCCACCAAGTTTGGAAACTGGGTCCAGAGTCCCATAGGTCTCCCTGGCTCTGTCACTTACATCCTTCTCTGTAAAAGGAAGCAATAGGTATATGGGCTGTGTGGGCTGACTCTCCTTAGAGGATCAATGCTACTCTTGAACCTGGGATACTTTATGACAAGCTGATGAACCCATGGCCTCCTGGGATACAGTTTCTGCCTTTGGACTCAAGGATGTGTGACACAGTGTCCCTTACAGTGGGTCTCTACTCATCTGAGGTCTGACCAGCTACTCCCCTCAATCAGCCTCTTTGGCAGTGGTTCTCAACCTTCCTAAGGCTGCGACCCTTAATACAGTTCCTCACGTCAATGGGAACACCCACCATGAAATTATTTCATTGCTACTTCATAACTAACTTTGCTACTGTTATGAATCGTAATGTAACTATCTGATATGCAGGGTATCTGATACACAACCCCTGTGAAAAGGATAGTAGACTCAGGTGTCACAACCCACAGCTTGAGAAACACTCCTCTGTGGAGTTTCCAAAAAAGACATCAGGCGTCTTAGTCTCGGGAGAACCTGTAGCAGCTGTAAGAGCAAAGAAGCCCGGCGGTAGCGACAAGTTTTAGCAGGCCCAAGGCTGCTCGCCTTAATGACAACACAGATTCCTGGCTAAAGGCAAAATTTGAAATCTCTATCCCAAGGACATTTCTTGCCCCAGTGATTCCCCCATTACAATGGCTGCTTGGACATGTCCGTCCAGGATGTCAGTCTCTGTGATCTCTGACACAGAGAGAATGCCAAGGAGGAAAGAATGCTTTCCCTCTTGTTGGCCTACCATCACGTCTATATTAACAAGTTCAAGTCCTCCACGCGGGTAAGTATGTGTCTGTCGCAGGGTTTTGAGACATGAAATGTCATCCATTATGTTGACAAAAATCAACTTTCTTTTCCTATTTGCAGCTCACCAACAATTATTTTCGAGAGAAAACAGAGGCTAGTCAGGCCTGTAGACTCAGAGCGTCTCCCTGCCTGGGACAGCCCCTCCCACTGTCTATTTCTCTGCTTCACCTAGAAGGTGTTATCAGAAAAAAAAAAATCTGACCTTAAGATTCTAAAGTCCACAATATGCACAAAAATCCAAAGTTGTTAAATAGCTGAAATCGTGGGGGGGGGGGGCTGTCCCCGTACACCTCTCCCCCACCTCCAGCTTAAAAATCATACGGGCCTCTCTTTCCCCTTTGGCTGCACTCTGTGCTCTCTGGTCTGTTGGTCCTGGCAGGACCTGGGTTCAACTCAAGGCCTGGACGGGGAGGAGGACCTTTTGTTGTCAGAATGAGCTTCAGGAGCATGGATCAAGAATGCAGCCCCACTGTCATTGAGGCGACTAAGCTCCAGAAAATCTTCCCCAATCAAAAGAACTCGGTCATGTGGGCGCCAACACAGTTTAGAAGGTAGAGGCGGTCGCTCTCTCCTGGACTCAACTCACTTGTGGGGCTGACTGTCACTTCCAAACCTTCTTTCCTAAGCCCCTGCTCAGTAGGGGCACTTTGCTCTAACTCCTCGGTGGGGTCGACCCAGTACTGGGGGGTCCAAGGATTCTTGGGTGTTGCGCGGAGCGATCAGGGAGCTGGGAGGGGGTGCTAGCACAGCACTCGGAGAATGCTGTTTTCACAGCTGATCTAGTCCTGAGGAACAGGTGCTTTTAGAAAAGCATGTGAAAGTATCTCCTGCAGGAGAGCCCACTCTGCAGGGAAAGCCACACAGGACAACGAGAAGTGGCTTCCCAACTTCCGCGGGGCGCGCAAACCAGGGAGGGGACAGGACGGTCGGAGAGTTTGAAAAAGGCCTGGATCTCCTCGGAAGGCTTCCCGCAACCCTCCGTCCCACTACCGTCCCAGGCGCACACGTGAGGCTCAGCAAAGCGTGCCACCTGCCGGGGTCTCTGCAAATAAGCCCAAAGAGGGGAACCGCGGAAAGCACTTCGCAGAGTAGGGGAGTCAACTTTCCCGGGACCCGGCCTGGGGTCTGCCCCATCGGCTCTCTTCGCTCCTCGGAGGCGCCGGGCGCAGGGCGCGGCGTCCGGGTCTTGCAAGTCTTGGGCTGGGGAAGTGCGAACGGGCAGGGCCGGGCAGGGCCAGGCAGGGCAGGGCCGGGCAGGGCTAGCCCACGGATGGGCTCTGGGCACGCGGGACAAGAGGCAGCAGGGCGCGCCCTCGCTCCCCCTGCTGAGGCGCGGCACCCGGGTGGGAATGGGAAGAATCGGGGAACTCACAGCCGCTTGTCCTCTGGCTGCAGCTGCCAGTGCATGGCGAGCGAGAAGCCGAAGAGGCTCCCGGGATCCCCCGATTTCCGGATCACGTTCCCCTCGCGGGTGTCCAGGTTGAAAGCTGAGCCCAGCCGGGCCAGAAGCCCAGCGGACAGGTAGAGCAGGCACAGCCGGCCCGCGACCGCCATGGGCGCGCGCGGCGGGAGGGACGCGAGGAGCTGCTGCGGCCGCCGTGCGCGCGGGCTCGGGACCTGGCTGCCTGGCGCGCCTCTGCGGCCACTTCGCCTGGGTCGCCCCTACGTGCAGCCCCACCCCCGGCCGGCTCACGCTCTTGGTCCGGCTGCTCCCCAGCGCCCGGAGCTAGCAGTCTCTCAATGAGCCCGTTGTTCTCTGGAGACTCTCGGGCGTTTTATCAAGTGACGAGGGCGCCGGCCCCGCCCCGCCCCGCCCCTCCCGAGGCCCCGCCAGCCTTGGGCACCTTCCCTGCTGGCTCCGCCCCGCAGCGGCGCTCCCGCCGCAGCCCTCCCAACGTCCCGCCACCTGCCCGGAAGCGCCCCGGAACCCGGGAAGGCTAGCCACTTGTCTTCCTACCTGTCACCGAAGTGCGGATCGCGGCTTCTGTAGCTGGCAGTTGTGAGAGCTCTTGGCTGACGTGAAAAGTACTTGGCTCATCCATTCTCCAGGAGTTCAAGACGCGCCTAACCGTGCCCAGTTTGGGGGGATGGATTGATGCTGCATACTTGCTGGCTCCCAGGGACCCAAGTGTAAAAAAAAAAAAAAAAAAGTTGCAGTAGCACACACTTCGATAGTGCTGCACTAGTTAAAAACACAGCCGTCTATTCGTCTATTTCATTCAATCCTAGGAAGTTGGTTTCTCTTTGCAGATGAGAAATAAATTGAAACTCAGGTTTGCTGGGAAGAACCCCTAGGTTGGGAACGCTGAGTCCTTCGGCGGGGCCCTGGAGTTCGGCTATTGTCGCCTTTTCTTACCCCCCAAATTTCTTGGCCTAGTTAGAACTGGCTAGATAGAGCCAGCTAGAGGTCCTTAGGGGGTGGCTAAGAAGGCTTGTGCCTTCTGGGCATAGCATGGCTTCCAGGGAGGCATTAGCTTTTGAGGCATCCCTACTTTAGGATAGAAAAACTTGTTTCAGGAGCATTCAGAAATCTGACCGAGAGCAAAACAATGTCTTTTTTTCTTTTTTTTTTTTTTTTTTTTTTTTTTTGGTTTTTCAAGACAGGGTTTCTCTGTGTAGCCCTGGCTGTCCTGGACTCCTTTTATAGACCAGGCTGGCCCCGAACTCACAGCGATCCACCTGCTTCTGCCTCCCAAGTGCTAGGATTAAAGGCGTGCGCCACCACCCAGCTAACAATGTACATTTTAGTGCCCAGTTTTTATTACCCTTTAACATTTAGCATTTTTTTCTTTATGAATGTAGGCAGTAAACCACAAAGGCAGGAGAATACGCATCAACAACCCAATTGTCAATACTGTTTTCTCCAGGACATTTGGTTGTTGCAGTTGTTTCAAATAACAATTTTTATTATGTAACACTTCTGCTTGATCTTGATGTGTGTTGATGTATCACTTTGGCAAAAAATGTTAAATTTTGACATATTTTACTATAATCGGTTATCTTCTTAAAAGTGTGTATGTTATGCATGGGGTCTTGGTTTCCAGTGATTTACTGAGGGGGCTTTGTTCTAATCTGTCTCCTATCGCTGTGATAAATAAAATATTCTGACCAAAAGCAACCTGAAGAGGAAAGGGTTTATTTTATCTTACATTTCCAGGTAATTGTCCATCACTGAGGGAACTTGGGGCCGGGACCTGGAGCAGAGAGAATCCGTGGATAAAAGCTGATTACTGCTATGCTCCCTCTGGCTGTGTTGAGCCAGCTCTTATACAAGCCAGGACCAACTAACTGCCCAGGGCTGGGTAACACCCACAGAGGGCTGGGCACTCCTGAAGCAGCAGAGGGGCCTTTCCTTGGAACCTAACATCCACGAATTCCAAGTGGAAGCAGGGTGCAGTCTCAAGGGAGACCCAAGCATCCTTCTACCTCTGTATCAAGAGAGCAGCTCCAACCCTTGGGAACAGGTGGCAGGTCTTCACAGATGGCAGCAGATGTGGCATTTCCCACCCATCAGTAATCTCAGTCAAATCTAGCCCACAGTGGGGTGTAATGGATCCTAATGCAGATGATCTTGAAGGTCACACAGTTTGAGCAAACACATCTGGAGGACGTTGAAAAACTGTTGGTATGGTTTTTTTTTTTTTTTAAAATACATGTCAGGCACAGACTTTCTCTTCTTTCATGTTTAGCACCTACTACTAGCCCAGAGAGAGACAGAGAGCTGGGCTCAGTAGTGCATTGCCAGTAATCCCAGAACTCTGGGAGGCAGAGGCAGGTGGATCTCTGTGAGTTCAAGGCCAACCTGGTCTACAAAGCAAAGTGCAAGACAGCCAAGGCTACATAGAGAAACCCTATCTCAAAAAACCAAAATAAATAAATAAATAATAGCAACAAACCCCCCCGCCAAAAAAAACCCAGAGTTCAGTTAGTGATGATTGAACACAATGAATCTCACTGCAAGGCAGTTCTCAGCCAGGAGCCGGCGATGTAGCTGCCATGTTGCTGAAAACACTTGTACCCTGAGCTCCCCAGCCCAGCAGCCCCACCCACACATTTCTAGGGACCATCAGTTTTCACTCAAAGTCAAGCCCTGGTGCTTGAAGCTGTAACTTCTTCAGAGGTGCAGTTGCTCGTTCTGACTGGTTGCACTGACGTCACACCAGTCACTCGCAGTTCTGAGCATCGTCCTCGTCACTTTCTCCCTTAGACATATTTGGCAAGCGGGACATGAATGACCCTTCTTACCTTCTTGATTTCAAACACCAAATTCTCCTCGAGTTGACACTTAAATTACATTAAATTTAAATCATCACAAATGCACAGTGCTACGAAATCAAGTGATGCTTGTGGAGACGAAACATCGTACAAAGAAGGAAGAAGGATGAGAGGCTTGTTCTGAAATATACCTGTATTGGGCGAAAAACTACCGGCAACCTACCAGTCTTCCACCGGCTTCTAGCAGGCCAAACATACCCAGTGTTGAGCTGGAACCCTCAGACTCCCAGCAGAATCTCTTTGAAGATTGTCATTGCTTCCTATGGAAATCACAAGACTGCCCTTGAACTCCACAGATAGCTGAGGATGACCTTGAACTCCTCATCTGTCCTCAGGACTCCATGTCTGAGAGCTTCAGTTACAGGTGTGTCTGTCACTATTTCCAGTCTTTCTTTCCTTCTTTCTTTCTTTCTTTCTTTCTTTCTTTCTTTCCTTCTTTCTTTCTTTCTTTCTAGCTGTCCTGGAACTCAGCCTATAGACCAGGCTGGCCTCAAACTCAGAGATCCTGCCTCTGCCTCTCAAGTGCTGGGACCAAAAGCGTGTGCTGCCACCAGCTGGCTTATTCCCAGTTTTTTAGTTAGTCTGAGATTCAGTCATTATTTCCATCCTAAAACTGAATTGGTTATTTTACAGAAGTGTATTATAAACTAGAGGTTAAAAAGCTGTTCTGTACCCGCTGAGGACGCTGCAGTCACTGGGGCCAAAGCAAGGGATTAAATTAATTCAGTTAATTTAAAATTAAGTTTTAAGTTTAAAATATGAGGTAAAAACATAGGGAGGGAAGCACACAGTTTTAGTGGGAAAAAGTTGAGACAGGAAGGTCTGCCACTGGTTGCTTATTGATTTAGGAGTGGCCAGCCCACTGTGGATGTCACCATCCCCTAGGCAGGTAGTCCTGCATTATATAAGAGAGCTGGCTGAGAGAAAGAGACAGACACCTAAAAAATTAGATAGAAGTGGGAGGGTGAGAATGCAAACCTAGTGATAAAGGCTGACTAACCATCCAGGTCAGTGCATGTGCGTGTGTGCGCATGCACAGTGTGTGTGTGTGTGTGTGTGTGTGTGTGTGTATGTGTGTGTGTGTGTGTGTGTGTATGTGTGTGTGCAGAAAACATGCACGTTGCAAGAAGGAGCTTTGTAAATTTAGTTACCTGGAAAAACTACTTTGCTTAAATGAAGGCTTAGGAGGATTCCCATGAGTTGGAGGCTAGCCTGAGCTACACAGCATAAGTCTGTCTCAACCCCTCCTCACCTCTAAAAAGGCTTAGAACACAAAAGGAATTATGAAAGTCTAACTATAACATCTCTCTGAGGAAACTTTTACAAACTGAAAATCTTTACTGGGAAGGCAGTGAATGTTACTAGTGGAGGTGTTTACTCAAACAAGAATTTTGGAATTTTTAGTTTTACCTGTATACTTGCCAAATAAAATTTTTGTTTATTTAATATCTTATAGTTAGTAAGGACATTTTCAAGTACTGGTTGCCCATAGACAAGAATGAGGAATCTGTGTATATTCAATGTTTTCCACTTTTGAGGACTTGAATCATTTTGCTATTAGAGACTACCCTATTTGCTGCTTTTTGGGTTTTTTGATATTTTTTGTTTTTGTTTTTGTTTTTCAAGACAAGGTTTCTCTGTGTAGCTGTGGCTGTCCTGAACTCACTTTGTAGACCAGGCTGGCCTTGAACTCATAGCGATCTGCCCGCCTCTGCCTCCCTGAGTGCTGGCTGGGATTACAAGGGTGGTCCACCCCACCCAAACTATTTGCTGCTTTTATGCAACACAGAAGCCCTTGCATTTTGGTGAAGCATTTAACCCAGGCTTACGTTTCCTGGGAGCCCTTCCAAGAGACGTGTGTGTCAGAGGTTAGCACAGTTTGTGGGATCTTGTCCTTGCCTCACATCCTGGCTCTGCCTTATACTAACCACGTGGTCACTGCATCTCTTCATTTTCCCAGCCCTGCAGTGGCAATGACATCCCACCCCACCCCCACCCCAGCACCCCACTCCCAAAACACCCTCACTCCTCACCCCACCCACCCCGCCCCCACGCCGACCTCGCCTTGCTATAGCAGGGATTAACAGAGCTGATGAGATATAAAATGTGCATAATGTTGCACTAGAGCCGACCTCTACTCTAGCTCAGATTTCCCCTCTGACAGCTTCAGGAGCTAGGCATTCTGACCCGTGTTATAGCTTTGTGAATGAAAAATAGACATTGAGCTGGGTATTGGTGGCGCACTCCTTTAAACTCAGCACTTGGGAGGCAGAAGCAGGCGGATCGAAGCCAGCCTGGTCTACAAAGCAACTCCAGGACAGTCAAGGCTACACAGAGAAACTCTGTCTCGGGAAAAGAAAAAAAAAAAAAAAAAAAAAAAAAAAAAAAAAAAAAGACATTGAATGGTTTCAAATAAGGCCACTCTGAATGATAGATGTTTGTAAAAGAACAGATTTCCCATGATACCTTTTTTTCTCTTTCTGTGTTAGGAAGTTTTTTCTTCCATACTGAATTATAATACTTTTTTTTTTTTAAGTTGTTTTATTCTAAATCACAATGTATTTGACTGGGGCAAACATCTCTTTGGTTCAAGTCAGAAGAATCCCACTGCCAGCTGTCCCTTATTTTAACACCCAGATCTATTTTAAAAGCAAATTGCATTTGAATGTTTCTAATTCACTTACAATGAGGTCATTAAAATGTTGTAGACTGTACAGTGTTTCATGGTGCCATTTTAGGAAGAGATTTTTTTTTTTCCAGAGAATTTTTCTAAGCCAGAAAACCACATTTTGCCATCCAGAAACAAATTTAAACATTAAATGAATCTCATTCAACGTAACAGTGAGTTCCTAACTCTGAGCTGAGATCTCCTCCTGGCAAAGTTGGTTCTCCAGCCCAGACATTATTAGAAAGAAACACAAAGCCATGTGTATCTCATGTCACACATTATTTTAAAATTAATTCACTGAAAGGAAAAATTACTTGCTGTGTCAGTCAGCCTCTTGTCTCTGTGACAGACTGAGCAAAGAGCTTGAGGGAGGATTTATCTTGGCTCACCAGTTAGAGGTTTCAGTTCATGGTCAGCTGGTGTCACTGTCCCTAGGCTCTGATATGCAGAGCATCATACTGGAAGGCTGTGGGAAGCAGAGCTTTTGACTTTGTAACTACCCAGACGTGGGACAGAGAAAGGTCCAGAACAAGAAACAGCCCTAAGGACAAATGCCCAAGAACAACCTCCTCCTCCTCCTCCTCCTCCTTTTCTTCCTCTTCCTCCTCCTCCTTCTTCTTTTTCTTCTTCTCCTTCTCCCTCTTCTTCTTTTTGTTTTTTGAAACAGGGTTTCTCTGTGTACAGCCCTGGCTGTCCTGGAACTCTCTCTGTAGACCAGGCTGGCCTGGAACTTAGAGATCTGCCTGCTTCTGCTTCCTGAGTGCTGGGATTAAAGGCTTGCATCGCCACTGCCCGGCATGTTTTACTTCATATTTATTTAAGTGTATATATGTATGTGCACCTCATGTGTGGAGGTCTCTGTGGAGTCCAGAAACAGTGTCAGGTCTCCCCCCGAATTACAGGGGCTTGTGAGCCCCCTGCTGTGAATACTAGGACCTTAACCCCCTCTTCTACAAGATCAGGAAGAGCGCCTAACCCCTGCCCTATCACACCAGCCCACCAAGACTCAGATTCTAATCTGTACAATGTTCCAAATGCATACCTCACCAGATTGTGAGAGAATTAAGTAAGATTACATATGGGAATTTATGTGTAGCCCAACATCTTACTAAATACTCACTGAATAAAGCTGTAGCTACGAAAAGGAAGGAGTTGAAAGCACCGTAGAAAAGAAAGTAAGATACTTCAGGCTCCAGGCATTGAACCCAGAGAGGAGATCACTCAGATGCATGGTTTACGTTCTCTAAGTGGACAGTAGAAATCATTCACTGTGGTTAGAGCTTGCAAATAGCCCCTGTTTCTCAGTGCCTGAGGTTGAGTGGCAGCAAGCTCGTGTTTCTCTCTGATCTGGGCAGTTGCCCCACTGCCAGCGTTTGGAGAAGCAACAAGGCACACTGAACTTGGCATCCTAGCTGCAGAAGAGACAAACAGCTCAGGGGACCAGCTGGCTGGGAGGCCTGGTGGGAGGAAGGCTTGAAAGCAGAAGGGGCTTTTCCGAGTACTGGCTGGATCTTCCTCTTTTCACAATCGATTTGCCCAGGGGAAGAGTTTATGCGATGCGGCACTCACTGCCAACTGGAAAAATCATCAGTTTTCTTTGGAGCCTTATGTTAATTATACATATTGTTGTAGATATTGAAGAAACTTATGATACTAAAAGAACATGCTATTGGACAGAGGAATCAGACCTTACACCTTAACAGTCCTTCAAAACCTTTGAATCTGGAGCTGGGAACAAAAAACATAGGCCTCAGGTCCTAGCACTCATGTGGTGGACACAGGAGAAACAGATTCAAGCCTGGCTTCAGTAGATAGTGTGAGGCCACTTGGGCTACAGGAGAGCCTGTCTCATAAACAGAAATATATATATAATTGAATCTGGAAAGCAAGCCACTTTCTTGTAAGTCATTGAACGCTGGTTAGATATTTATTGGATTTCTTCTGCAACACATTAACAAGACATTCAAAGAAAGCGCAACGGATTCTGCAATGTGGACCACATAGAACAAATAACAAAGAGAAGAGGGAAGAATGAAGCTGAGCCACTGACTAGCTAAGCATGTCCCTGTAACAATAGCTTTGCTGTCCTAGACCACATGACCAAAAGCAAAGGGCCAAGCATGTCTATATTAGATGGTGCATTTCTGGGCATTCCCTGGTGACAAAAGAGAAAACTTGGCTCATTGGTGTTTATATCACATTTTAGTTCCAAAAGATCTGTACAAGTCAGGGCGTGGGGGTGCATGCCTGAAATCCTAGCTCCTAGAAGATGAAGGGGGCAGAGGGGGAGGGGTCAGGAATTCAAGGTCTTCTTTGGCTATATAACAAGGCAACCTAGGCTAACCGGTCTCAAAAGCAAAGCAAGGAACAAACAATCTATAGAAAGCCCCCAGGCAGAAGAAGCCATTGTCCTCAGTCTATGTCCAGAGACATTGGAACTGGAACTTTTGGTAAGTGAGACTGCCCTGTATCTGACCAAATTAAGAGCCAGGATTTCCTGACTTCCCATTTCATAACAGAGACCGCTCCCTCAGGCGAACAGTCCACTGAGACCCTATTTCCTGTTTCCAAACAAGGAATTGTACCCGTTTCCCAAGTGTGATTTGTGATCCAGTGTGTTTTCTGACAGGGGGCAGGGAGCCACCAGCAGCATGTTTGGTTGGGATGTTTGTACATAAACATAGGCTTCTCCATCTATCTCCCTGCGCACACTTAGGAAGCCCACCAGAGACGTGTGCCGTCCTGGAACCAGAGGGAGATTTTTCAGCCTGGGACAATCCTAGGAAAGAGAGCTTCCAGAACTTTACCTTCCTCAATAAGCACCCCACCCCTGGTTGCTGTCGGTTGCAGAAACCGTTGAATAAATGACTCATCTGTTGACATGGGGTTAAAGTACTAGAGACAGAGACAGTTGCCTCTTTGAGTTTGATGGGCTTTTAGAATTTCCTTATTTACACTCTGTAAGAAACCAGAGTGCCATGTCCTTCTCCGAGTTTTCCTAAGGGGCTATGGTAAGCTAAGGATAGCTCTAGTGGCTAGAAACAATTTCTATCTGGGTTTGCTGTGTTTAGGTTTTTGAGACAGGGTCTCACTGTGTAACCCAGGTTGCCCTCAATCTTATGACCTTCCTGAACCTTCACAGTGCTCAGATTACAGAGTGTAGGAGTACTGTCAACATGCCTCGGCTCAATCTATACTTTTAAAAAATAATTAGCCAGGCGGTGGTGGCGCACGCCTTTAATCCCAGCACTAAAGAGGCAGAGGTAGGCAGATCTCTGTGAGTTCAAGGCCAGCCTGGTCTACAGAGTGAGTTCCAGGACAGCCAGGGCTACACAGAGAAACCCTGTCTGGAAAAACAAAACAAAAACAAACAAACAAACAAAACAGAGGGGTCACCATGTCTGCAAATCCAGAAGTCCTCTGAACAAAGCAGTGGGATCTTGGGGGGGTAGGGGGTGGGGCAGTGTTTCAGTCTTGAGTCGGCCATCCCAGAGGGCTCAGCTCTTCCCTCATCACCCAGAGAACTCACAGAGACACAGTGTAGGAAGGGAATGGTTCCAATAATGGGCCCCTAGACATCCCTCACTGATAACCGCACCCAACAGGAAACTAACCAGGCTTGTTCTACACTGTGCTCAGGCCCTATCCCAACTGCACAGGCCTAAAGGGAAGGAAGCTGGGAGAGTGTTCCTGGAGGAAGACGCGGTGTCTCAGAACGACGCTGCTGAGGTCTGTGATGCACTGCAGATGACACTTAATTGCTTCAGTGATGAGACTCACAGGAAAGGATGCCACTCAAAGCCACGGCTGTAGTTTACATAGGATTCTAGGGACCCACGCCATGAGTGTGGTGTGGTGGGCCATGACGGAAAGACTGAGAAGGGGATGCAGTGTGTTAGCCTCGGAGTTGAAGCTAGGCTCAGCCTTCTTGGTGACTCGCTCAGGGCCGATAATAACAATTGCAAACAAGAATTATCTACTAGAAAGCTGTGTGGTGACTCTGAGTCACGGAGTTTCCTTAATGGATCTTGCAAATGTTACTAAATATTATTAAGTCCTTAGTGTTTATCAGGATTAAAAGCCACGATGTCTGGAGAGGGGCCTCGACAGAGCCAAATTTAGAGCTTTTGTTCTCAGAGCAACTTAAACCGAGCCTGGCAAGGAATATAGGATCTTCTGAATAAGAAACATGCCTTTCCCCCTTGGGGCTATGTTAAGCATTCTTAAGAATTTCCTTCTATCTTTTTCCCATTAATGGGTAAGAGATTTGAAAAGTGCTGAATTCTTTTTCCCAGGCTTCGAGAACAGATTTGTAGCAATCGGGTTGAACATAAATGATATTTATGTATTGATTCTTTTCCTGAGTTTCTACCATTCTTTTTTTTTTTTTTAATCAGAACTGGCCTTGGTGGAGTGACCATGCAGATTTCCTTCTTTTTTTTTTTTTTTAAGACAGGGTGGTTTCTCTATGTAGCTCTGGCTGTTGTGAGACTCACTATGTATACCAGGCTGACCTCAAAACTCATAGAAATCAGCCTGCCTCTGCCTCCCAAGTTCTGGGATGAAAGGCATGTACCACCACACTCAGTTGGTGGAGGAGATTTTCAAGGCTATAATGTAAAGGCCTTAAAACTTACTCCTAGGACTCCTAGAATACTGATTCTTTTTGTTTGTTTGTTTGTTTGTAGACAGGGTTTCTCTGTGTAGCCTCGGCTGTGCTAGACTCGCTTTGTAGACTAGGCTGGCCTCGAACTCACAGTGATCCGCCTGCTTCTGCCTCCTGAGTGCTGGGATTAAAGGCGTGCGCCACCACTGCTGGGCTACAACACTGATTCTTATACTCCAAAGCAACATCTAAGGGGTCCACTTCCCATGAACGAGTAGCCATGAACTGTATGGGAAGGGAGAGGCCCCACCTAGCACAGCTTACTACTTGGTTATGCCGGGATCCTGGCAATGGAGCTATCTTGGACCCCACAAGTGTGTGTAGCTCCTAGCTAAACAGCACTGAGTAAACACAGATGATACTAAATGGAGCGGAAGAATCACTCATCTCTCTGTGGGGCATTATCAGCCTCCACTCCACTGGCCACTTCCTCTGTCATCTTCACAAGAGGGATCAGGTCCATAGTGCCAGGCTATCGTAGACTGAGCTATTGAACTATGTTTTCTGAGAAATGACATCACTCACGTGGTAAAAAGTGACTAAAAAGAGTTTGGCCATGGTGATCATGGCTGCATAACTAACAGCCTGTGCTGATGGGGTAGTTTTTGTTCAGTTTCCCTCAGTCTCTAGCTTAGGGTTGGGTGAGAGATCTGGGGACAGAATGCCACTGTGCTTCTTGCTATGTGGTTGGTGATGGCTTCCACTGACTCACACAGTGCTGCCCAAACTATTTCATTTTGAAAGAGTCCTTTCTTGCCCTTGTTCTAGCCAAGTCAAACACACCCATGATCCCATCCTGGGAAGATGACTCAGCCAGTAAAGCACTTGCCGCACAAGCATGAAGTCCTGAGTTTGAATTCCCAGCACCAACATAAAACAAGTATTATGGCGTATATCTGTAACCCCAGTAACCAAGCAGGCTGCAGACGAGTGAATCCCTGAGGTCCATTACCCATGCAGCCTAAGTCAAGGGCCAATGAAAAGCCCTGTCTCAACAAGTAAGATGGACAAATTGGCACATGCCTTTAATGCCCAGGGTGTTTGTTTGTTTTGGGGGGGTTTTGAGCCACGGTCTCTCTGTGTAGCCTTGGCTATCCTGGACTCGCTTTGTAGACCAGGCTGGCCTTGAACTCACAGAGATCCACCTGCCTCTGCCTCTGTTGAGTGCTGAGATTAAAGGTGTGTATCACCATGCCCGGCTTCCCTGGGGTTTATGAGGCCTGTGAGTTTAAGGCCAGCCTGGTCTTTGCATAGGACGTTCCAGGACAGCCAGCCAAAGGAAAATACTTAACATCAAACTCTGAAAAGTCCGGCACCGTGGCTCATACTTGTAATCCCAGCATTCAGGAGGCAGAGGCAGGCGGATCTCTGTGAGTTCAAGGCCAGCCTGGTCTACAGAGTGAGTCCAGGACAGTCAAGGCTACACAGAGAAACCCTGTCTCGGAAAAAAAAAAAAATCAAACGCTGTTCTTCACATGCATTCACACTCATGGCACCCACACATATACAAGTAATACACACACACACACACGCGCGCACACACACACGCGCACACACACACGCACACCGCACACACACGCGCACACATACGCGCACGCACACGCGCGCGCACACAGGCGCGCACACACGCACGCATGCGCACAAACACACACACGCACACGCACACACGCACAGTGCGCGCAATCCTATGATTACAAAGCATTAAGTTTCCATTGCAGACTAAGTGGTAAACAAGAAGACAAACGCCCAAATATCATTTCAGCACCGAAACCAAGGATCCCGGCATGGTGCAGCCTTTCAGAAAAACTTCAATGACCCCACAGAAGCCTCCCTCTTCATTAAATGACGTGTGTTTCTCCCCTCCTCCTGCACCCCCCCTCCCACTCTGACTTCATTTTGTGAAAGGGTTTGCTGCCTTCTGTGCCATGAGCAGACAAGCTTATCGAATGAACTGTAAATCTAATCAGTTTGGCACAGGGAGTTCGTGGGAGCCATGGACACAATAGATGGAGCTGTGTTCAGCTCCACTGACTCCAACTGATTCCCAGTTTGGCTCATTTGTGCAGAACAGTTGGAGATACAGAGCCAAGCCCATTCACTTGCAGAGAGCAGCTCTACCAGAGGAATGAGCTGTTGGTCCCCAAGAGGTCTGCTGTCCAGGCTCCAACTTCGCCTTTTATTTATGATCAGGCAACTCCTTAGGTTACTCAATTCCCTCCCTGTTTCCTCAATATTCTGTATTTATAAGGAGACTCTGGCAACCATCTTTGAAATTCGAATTCTACCGGCAAAAGCAGCAGAGAACTTATCCAAATTCCTACATCCCCCAAAGTACTGATGAAAGCATAATCCTGGATTGCATATTCATGAAGTGATGGGCTGTTTATTTTTAATGCGTTAGACCCCAGACTAGACCTGAAAAGTGGACTTCCTTTTAGTTCTGTTTCTCACCTACATACACCTACAAACACACCCAGTTTAGAATGTGAACGTCACTCTCAAGCCTGGAAAGTTGAGGCGCGTGCCGCACCGGAGTCTGTCTCATCTCCAGTCTCTCGAATGCACCCCCTTAGCTTCCAAATAGAAAAATGAATGAATGTTCACCACAGCTCCATCCATCAGGGATGCCAACTTCCCATGGTTCGCTGCCACTGGGCAACGCACTTAGAATGTTCTGTTAATTCAAGGCATCTTCTGGCACTGTGCATCTTGTATTTACACACTTGCTGAAGCCGTAAGTGGAAGAGAGCGGGCCGATAACATTTGCCTTGTCCCCGCCCTTTTTTTTTTTTTTTTTTTCATGAGAAGGGAGAAAGCACATGTGCTTGAAATAAGCAAATGTGAAAACACTTCTCACTAATCAAAATGTTTACCACCAGTTCTAGAAGCTGCCTGAGTAGAGAGACAGCGAACCTGCTGTGTAGCCTCCGCGAGGCAGATGTATTTAGTGTGACAGAACCAGGGAGCAGAGTTTTTGCGGCCAAGCCCTAGATGACCGCTAGACATGCCACATTTTACTGCGAGTAGGCTGTCGACAGTTCATAAACTTGAACTCAAGAATTCGTGCTGTATCTATTTTGGCACAGACTTTTCCCACCAGTAAACTAAGCTGACAGCTTTCAAGTCACTGTCTCTAAAAGTAATGAGTGTGTGTGTGTGTGTGTGTACTAAGAACAAAATCACTACAAGATTCGAAACATTTGCTTTGTAAAACATTTCATATTGAATTAAGGGCATTTTAACTGGAATAAATGAAATTAAGTCTCCACTACTATGGAAGACAATAAGAACCATGCAATTGTTCTCAATTTGATCCCAGGCAGTTGAAAATATTCATAGTAGGAAAGTCACAAATGTGTGTTATGTGTGTGTGTGTGTGTGTGTGTGTGTGTGTGTATGAAGTTGACAGAAAGTACAATGTAATTCAGTAGAGACCTTGGCATTAGAGCCATCCAATTTCTTTTCATAATAAAATTAGGGCCACATAGATTGGCAGGAAGTGACACAGTAGGGACAGGGAGATGGCTCAGTTGAAAACTTGCTTGCCTCACCAAGCATAAAGAACTGACTTTAGATTGCCAAAAGCCGTATAAGAATCTTGATGTGGCACCATGCACCTGTGGCTTGCAAAAATGCATCACCATGTCTGCTCTCTTGTGCTACTTTCTGTGTGTGTGCTACATAACTACGCATTCAGACGTGTGTGTATGTGTGCATGTGTGCAACCTACCTATGTATTACCACGTGTGCATATGGAAGTCAATGGCGGGTGTCCACCCCAATGGTTGCTCATCTTTTATTTTATTTATTTATTTATTTATTTTGGTTTTTCAAGACAGGGTTTCTCTGTGTAGCCTTGGCTGTCCTGGACTCTTTTTGTAGACCAGGCTGGCCTTGAACTCACAGCAATCTGCCTGCCTTTGCCTCCGGAGTGCTGGAATTAAAGGTGTGTGCCACCATCGCCCGGCACACTATATACTCTTAATGGCCTCATCTTATACATTAGAGAAGTGAGGAGCATCAGGGGTATAAAAGTCTCCACAAGTCCCACAGTTCAGAAATGCTGGAGGTCGCACACAGCTAAGGTATCATTTGAAGGAAATTGAATGTCCGCGTTTGTTTCAGGAGAAGCTCGAAGTGTGCCATGTCTCTCAGCTCTCCCATATCCACCCCTGTAAAGACACTCAGACGTTGGCCTATCATGTCACACTAAGATAGATACATGTCACTATCCAGCTGCCCAAGTTGTATTTATTCAGATTTTTGTTTGTTCTGTTTTTTTAAGGATGGCAAAGTAATTGCATGATACTCGTGGCTTAACATTTTTGAGTATGGGGACTCTAGAGACTGGAGAAATTTCGTGCTACCAGAGACCTGGGAGCTAACACAAAGTGCTGTGTGTGTTGTCTCCAGGAAGCTAAGGCCCTTAACGAATGATGAGCATTATCAAGACCAAACAGCCCATCTCCTTCAGCTCAGCCAATGTCTCCTCCAGAAAGCCCAGGTAGGACAGAAGTCACCTGCTTGCTTCTCAACACCATCCCAAGCCCCTAGAGCCCACTGGGTCCCGCACCACCATGGATGTGCCCGCCCAGAACCTGGGAAGCTGCATACCAAATGCTTGGTGGAGGTGAGGCAACTCGTGGGCAGCATTTGGGCCTCCTGATGAGGGCTGAATTCTCTGCTTTTACAGGGCACAGTGACTGAGTTCCTTGCCAGGCAATGTACTGTAATACTTCCCAACTCAGGGGTTCAGATAAAAAGAAACACAAAAATCAGCCTCCCTGTTTGTAGACAGAGCCTGTACCTGGGTTGCATTCTCTGTCTCCCCTAGTGTCAATCAACTCAAATCAACTTATTCTAAAGTGCTTTGAGTCATATCTACTAATGGTACAAGGGTGAGCCCAGTTTAATTTTTTTAATAAGTGGGTAAAATTGCTTTAAAGGAAAACCATGTTGCTTTGTAAGACATGAGTCACAAACTCGTTATTAAACAAAGAAACTTGGACAATAGAAGTGTATGAAACAGAAAGTGACATTTTTCTACCATGTCCAATACCACTCCCTTGAGATAAGCATTGTTAGCTGTTAGGTTTACATCCTCTCTTTTGTGCACGTCAGAACATATTTATAAATATTTAGCTTTCCAGTTTTGACTGATGCCAAAAGGCTCCTCGCCTGAAATAGTAAGTCAAACGTCTTCCTTACAATGTACTAAACCCCACTTTGGGGAGCCTAAATATACAAACAGTAAGTACAGGATGTGGGTGAACTGGCTAGGTGTCTGCAAATCACCTCAGTCATGCAGACAGCTCAAATCCGACCACTTAAAAGCAGGACTCTAGATCTTAGTAATGTTACTAATAGGAGCTACGGAATGTTCTTCCACTTCCGGTTGGCTGAGTTTGGGAAGAGCCTCAAGCACAGGGAAGCTCTGTGTGTGTGTGTGTGCGCGCGCGTGCACGTGCATGCATGTAGGTGCACGTGTGTGTGCACACACGTGTGCGTGTGCACATGTGTGTGTGCTCAGTACTCATTATCATCTTATTTAACACTCACAAATTAATTTTGCACAACTTCTCTGGTGTCCTATACTCTGGTGATTTCTTTTGGTTAGAACAGTAACTATGAGAGCCGGGTGTGGTGGCACACACCTGTAATCCCAGCACCCTTGAGGCAGAGCCTGGTGGATCACTGTGAGTTCGAGGCCAGCCTGGTCTACAAAGTGAATCCTGCACAGCCAAGGCTACACAGAGAAACCCTGTCTCAAAAACCAAACCAAACCAAACCAAACAACAACAAAACAAAAAAACTGTAACTATGGCTAAGGTAATGTTTTCTTGCTATTTAGGGAGGTGGCTAGAACTTGGTATAATCTGAAAAAACAACAACAACAAAAACAAAACCAACTTCTCCAGTCTCTCTATGACTAAGACAAGTTCCCACCCAGATACCTGAGGGTTGTGCCTCCACATGCCACAGCTGAGGCAAGGCATCCCCAGGTGCTCGTTATCTGCAGGGCTCCATAGGCTGCTGAGGGACAGACATACTTGGGAAAGTCCAGAAGCTTCCCTTTTGTGGGCCTGTAATTAGAAGAGGTAACACTTTCTAAGCTGAGGACTTGGCTCTCTTCAGTTTCCACTTAGTTGAATAGGGCATTTGGGGTGAGGTGCAAATAACGTGCATTTAGCACAAGTCCCAGATGACACTCTTCTCACTATGGCCCCAAATACCAAGGAGTTTGCCCCAGCCTTCCCCTCCCTCCCCCCGCTCCAACAGCCCCCTCCCCCTCCCCAAAAGGCAAAGTCAAAAGGATGGTTAACAAGTTAAAGGCTGGGTAGTTTCGATTATTGCACTCAATACACCATCTTGGACACAACTTTGACCACTGACTTGGATTTCATCACCACTTCCGATGCCCCCTGGAGTGCTGCTGTCTGCCTCAGTGGATGCACCTGCTGCATAGGGTCAACAGCGTCTGTCCTGACAGGGGAAGCATGCCAACGATTGGTGCTGAAATGCAGATCAAATCTCAAAGTCTCATTTGGAACAACTACAAAAGGGTCCCCAGTTTCTGCTACTATATTAGGAAAAACAACAACAACAACAACAAACAACAAACAATTACAACTTCAAATAAGGTAGAGTGGCATTTCTCAAACCAGGCTGAATACATTCTGAATGAGAAGAAATGTAAACCTGGGGCTTTCCTTTGGACTGTGATCTAAGAAAAAGTAATCCAAGTACGGTCTAGGCCATCAGGATGACCAGCTTGTAGCCATATGCTGCCTGGACTTCATTATCCACACTTGTGTTTCAAAGGGGAATTGTGTTAAACCGTTGGTGCCACGTTGTACATAGTGCCGTATACAGGACATGCTAAGCTGACTGGACAACTAACACAGCAGATCAGTAGATAAAAACAGAATATAGGCACTGACAACAAGGAAGAGTGCAGTAATGGCCCATCATACCCAAGATCAAAAGAATCAAGTCGCCAACTCAAGTGCAAAACAGACACAGCAGCAGCCTGTTGTTCAGCCCCACATCAGCAATTTAGATGTCACAGGATACCATCTGCCACAGTTATGTGTCGCTCATTTGAATGTACTGATCCTAAACTTAATGAATATTTAAAATAGATTTTGGCACTATATCTGAGGGTCAAAAAAGCCAAGAGATATGCAGCTAGGTTCATGTTTACTCTTAAGTAATGTTATCCATAAAATGATTTAGATTGCTATGTGGGCTAATCAGGCTTGTTTTGACCACGTCGGAGAAACACTGAAGGCATCCGCTGGGGATTTAATC
Organism: Acomys russatus; assembly: GCF_903995435.1. Classification (NCBI taxonomy): domain Eukaryota; kingdom Metazoa; phylum Chordata; class Mammalia; order Rodentia; family Muridae; genus Acomys; species Acomys russatus. The sequence goes on from NC_067160.1 coordinate 14,988,446, forward strand.
TTATTTAATAGATGTTGTGCTAACTACTTAAAGGAACTTTCTTCTCAAGCAGCTGGACCGGAGGCACCACTCAGCAACTTTCAAAAAATATTTATGTTTATTGTTCTATTTGTGTGTTTTGTGTGTGTGTGAGTGTGTGTGTGTTGCATGTGTGTGCATTCTACATGTAAGTGAACCCACCAGTTTGAACACATTTGTATGTGCAGCACATGGAAACCCAGTGTTGGTGCCAAGAATCATCTTGGCTTCTCTTGCAGCATCTTCTCTGAGGCAAAGTCTCCCAAACCCAGAGCAATCCATCTGGATATGGATAGTTTGGCCAGCTTGTTCCCGGGATCCACTGTCTCTGCCGTGGGATCTGTGATTATAAGAAGGCTGCCAAGCCCACCCAGTATTTTGTGTGAGTTCTGGGGATCTGAACTCAGGTCCTTACGCTTGCCAAGTGCGTTCACCTTTAAGCATCGCCCCCCCCCCCGCCCCCAGTCATCTAAAATGTATTTTTAACTAGTAAACATGGTAATATGTTTCCTGGTGCGGTCAGTTGCAAACTAGTTCCGTGGTTGGGCATTTGGGTTGGTTGCTACCCATCTCCTTGGTCACCATCCCTCACCATACCCATGCCCCCTACCCCCAGAATTCTCTGTTCTATCATCCTGTAGTCTCCCCCCCCCCTTTAAGATTCTTTCTCCTTCTGTGTCATAGGCTCCTTTCTAGTTTCTTAGCCTCCATTCACATTTACGCCCACATAAGTACACACATGTAACAACCAGAAGCAGGGATCTGCATATGGAATAGAATATGTAATTCTGAGTTTCCTGGATAACTTTTCTTTCAAGACAGGGTTTCCTCTGTGTGGTATAGCTAGGTCTTGAGGTAGAGCTAGTCCCACTTTTCTGAGAAATCACCAGATTGATTTTCAAAGTGGTTATATAAGTTTTCACTCCCACCAGCAATGAAGGACTGTTCCCCTTTCTCCACATCCTCACCAGCATGTGTTATCACTTGACTTTTTTGTTTGTGTTTGATTTTTTGGTTTTTTGAGACAAAGTTTCTTTGTGTAACAGTCTTGGCTGTCTGAGACTCACTTTGTAGACTAGGCTGGCGTTAAAGTCACAGAGATCTGCCTGCCTCTGCCTCCTGAGTGCTGGGATTAAAGGCGTGTGCCACCACTCACGGCCGGCTGTCACTTGAGTTTTTGATCTTAGCCATTCTGACAGGTATAAGATGGAATCTCACGGTCATTTTGATTTGCATTTCCCTGGTGGCTAAGGACGTTGGGCATTTCTTTAAGTGCTTCATGGTATATACTTATTTATAAGCAGATATTAGCCATATAATACAGGATAACCACACTACAATACACAGACCTAAAGAAACTAAATAACAAGGAGGAGCCTAGGGAGGATGCTTAATTCTCATTCAGAAGGGCAAATAGAATAGACACTGGAAGCAGTTGAAGAGAGGGAATGGGATGGGAGCCTACCACAGATGTCCTGTGAAAGACTGCCCAGCTGGGGATCGAAACAGAAGCTGAGTCTCACAGCCGAACTTTGGGCAGAAGACAGGGAGTCTTATGGAAGAGTAGAATTCTAGAAGGACCTGGAAAGGACAGGAGCTCCACAAGAAGACCATAAATCTGGGCCCAGGTAGGCCTTCAGAGACCAATGCACCAAACAAGGACCATTCGTGGAGAAGACCTAGCGCTGGAGAAGACCTAGCGCCCTCACCCCCCCCCCCCACCTCAGATGTAGCCAATAGGCAGTTTAGTCTCCATAGGGGTTCCCCAATAAGGAGAACAGGGCTGTCCCTGCCATGGACTCTGTTGCCTACCTTTTGATGACTTCCCCCTGGTGGTTCCTTGCCAGGCCACAGAGGAAAAGGATGCAGGCATCCCTGGTGAAGCTTGGTAGGCTGAGTCAGTTGATAGGGGAGAAAGGCTGCCCCTCTCTGAGGACTAGGAGAGGCGTATGTGGGGGGGGGGGGGGAGAAGGAGGGAGGGTGGGACCAGGAGGAGACATGGGAAGGAGCTACCACTGGGACGTAAAGTGAATAAATGTTAAAATAAATAAATAAGTTAAAATAAAAAAGAACCAACTAAACAAAACTATAAAATAGCAGGCATTTCTTTTTCTAGAAGCTAGAGAATTCAAGACCACGGCTTTAGCAGGTTCAACATCTGGTGAGAAGTTGGCGCTCACAGGCAGTGCCTTCTCACACAGTGGAAGAGACTGGCTTCTCTGGGGGTCTCCTTTTTGTTTGGTTTTGTTTGTTTTTTGAGACAGGGTGTCTCTGTGTAGCCTTGGCTGTCCTAGACTCGCTTTGTAGACCAGGTTGGCCTCAACTCACAGAGATCTGCCTGCCTCTGCCTCCCGAGTGCTGGGATTACAGGTATGCACCACCACCCCCAGTTTTGGGGTCTCTTTTCTAAGGTCACTAATCCCTTTCACAAGGCTGGAACCATCAGGACCTGGCACTCAGTCTAACTCTATCAAATTGAGGCAAAGCATGGAGAGAGAGAGACAGACAGAGAGACACAGAGAGAGAGATAGACAGAGACAGACAGAGAGACAGAGACAGAAAGATAGAGAGAGACAGAGAGACAGAGACAGAGAGAGTTCCTATGGATAGATCTTTATTATACTTTATTTCTTTATATATAAACAGCATTTACTGGCATAATTATTGCATAACCAATCCCTCTAGATGCTTTTTCGTGCTGATAACTGGGTACTTAGAGTCCTTCTCACTTGAATACCATTAGTGGCCAAAGCCATTTTAAATGATGTCATTTGCCCAGAAAGTTTTTAACATTTATTTTGGTAACACTTTGATTCAATCTTTTAATGTAATGTTTGTCATATTATAACTATCTAGAGACACATTCTGACTGGTGAAGCTGCTACCTTGGAGTGACATGCTTGCCTGTCTCCCATGACATTCATCCTAATGTGTCACATATATAGTTTCTTGGTTGCTTCCCTTGGTTTAAACAACCTTCTAACAGCCTTCTACTTTTTTTTATAGAAGGAATTATTGTAAAAGTAAATATTTGCATCACATAAATAATACTGTGCTTTAAAGCAGGAACGCCACTGGCTGGCAAGCTTTACACTGTACTGGCTCCATCAGATGTCCTGATTAACTTTCTGTTCAGTGATAGCATTGAATGACCGTGGGCTGTCCCTATCTCCAAATAGAAGGCTCTGGTTGCTAATCTTCTGCGCTGGTGCCATGCTGAGCTCTTAGGTTTTGGAACGCTGGATGCAGCATTTTTGTTCCCTTTGCTCACTGCTTTGGCCCAAGGAAATGAATTGGATGATTGCCCTCGTTTTTTGATTTTTTTTTTTCTTCAGAGATGCCATAGATTAATTTTAAAGACTTTCTTTCATCTACATAGCAGAATGAGTTCAGATAGCCTTTTAAGCTATTATTTGCACTTAAGAACTATGTGCAGGGGGGAGGGGGGAGGAAAGTCAGAGCAGCCGCACAGAAAGGGGCCTGTTAGGAACACTGAACAATGAGAGCTTGACATTTTTTTCCCTCCTTCTGCCTCCAGAAAAGAACCAAAGCAACTATTTTACTGCATTTATGTATTTCATAAAGGAATGTGGGGTTATATTTATATGCCAGCAAACTGCATGGAAATGCCCAAACGAAGGCATTTATTCTAGGGGTGGGGGTGGGGGTGGGGATACTGTTAATTCTTGGGATCCTTTTTCCCGTTGGGTTGCACATAACTTTGTGTTCTCTTAGGCACCCAAACTGCACACTTATTTAAATGTAAGAAAAATAAGCCTTATTCTATAGGCAAAGAGCATCAGGGAGGCAGACATTATAAACGACATGCAACGGATTTCACGTTTTTGGCTACAACATGATCAACAGACAAAACAAAACAAAAATTAAGAATTACTTTGCTCTTGCATGTAAATGCCTCTTGGTTACATTTTGGTTTCTGCTTCCACCCTTGACTTCATCGATTTTGGTTGAGCATGTGTGCACATTCTTTGAATAGAAATTGCTTTAATTAAAAACCGCCTGAGCCAGAGAGCTTGCCCTGGCTCAGGAAGCCATGCTCTTAGCTTTAGCAGAGAGAAGAGTCCGTGGAAGGGTTCCATGTCCGGCTTGCCCTTCCAAAGGCGCTGCGGCTTCTCCAGGACAATCTCTTCTTTGAACCCGACATGAAAACACATTAGTGCTCTTTTCGGAACAAAGAAATATACATAGGAAATAAGGACATTGTTTTTTTTTCAAAGCCTCATCTTCTACGCTGACGTAAGCTGGCTGGAAATGAAAGCATCTCCTTCCGAGAGGAAGGTGGCTTGAGTCTGGTTTCTCCACACTTAGAACTTATACTCAATCTACTGGACTTGAGAATGAGTGGAGCCTGGACTCATTGCTTCCTTGCTTGGGTTCAACCCAGTCCTTGCTACGACTGGCCCCTCCTTTGGCAGGAATGGTTGCCAGGTGACCAGAGTTTGGGCTGGGCCCCTTTATCTGCTGCACGTGACGTGTTTAACCAGATTTATTGAAATGGATTCAGCCTCCAAGTGAAGAGGAGTCTCCACTGTTGAGAGCTGGGGAGGGTCAAACCCCGTCTCGTCCTATAAAGCGTTCCCGAGGCTGTCTCCATGGCAGTCCTCTGACACAGGTGGCGTGTTTGATGTTACCCTCTGCCTGCCACTGCATCTAGCTAAGGGGGCAGCTACTTTCTGTCCCGGATGATCTCCCTACTCCCACAGACTCAGGTGAAGGGGAGAATCGTTGACAAGACCCTCGCTCCATCCATTGCCGGAAGTGTCCTCCATCATCCCCTTCCGGGGCACTCTTATTTCTTCTCTCTTCTGGATTCCTTTTCTGAATCTTTCCCTACAAGTGTGTACTTTGTTGAGGGAGGGTCTTGAGCACTGTGTATACAGATGCTGATTTCTGTGCCCAGAGATCTGGGTGTGGCGTTGTCATTATCATTGAAGAATCTCCTGTCTCAATGCCAAAAAACAAACAAACAAACAAACAAAAATCGTTCCCCGTCATCTCTGAATGGCTAATAAAGAGCTGACCAGCCTATAGCAGGGCAGGAGAGTTAGGGCGGGACTTCCGATCCTAGAGAAGGGATCCCAGGTAGAGGAGAGAAAGGAGACTAGAGAGAGTGGAGAAGGAAGAGGTGCCCAAGAGAAGGTTGCCATGAGGGAGGTCACCATGGGGGAGTCGCCACGAGGACACGGATGGAGCAGGAGCAGCCAGGAAGAGTCTAGATGGCAGGTAACGGGGCATGTGGTTGGGAAACAGTTCAGACCAGCAGAGTTGGGTTAGAATAGATGAGTAGCTACTAAACTGCAGTGCTTTGAAGTGTATTAATAAATGTAACAGGTGTCTGCGTCATTACTTGGGAGCTAGAGCAGGCATAGACAAGCCCATACTATTATTTTTACAAGACCTGATGCCATTTTTTATCCCCACGCTGGGACCAAACACTAGCCCCATTCATTTGTATCGCCACTGTGAGGTTTTGGCTTCAAGTCTCTTTCCATTCTCCAGCGAAGACATAACTCAGAACACAACAGGACTGTGAAATACAGGAGGCACCCAGACTGTGTTCACTGACTCTGCGTTTGCTCTCCTAATCTCAAGAGCAGGAAGCCTGGTTGTGCTATTTCATCATCTGGAACCCAAGGATATTTAAGGACCATCCAAGCCAAGTGCTGACAGAAGTCACGTGGCTTTAATTAATCTTAAAAAGAGCCAAGCTCTTCAGGAGACACAAACAAAACAGCATGTAACAATCTTCCATTCAAAAGTCTTTTAAAAGAGATGCAAGTTCACAGATCTTCTTCTACACTCAGTGAGCACCTACTATGCATACGCCAGGCATTGGATTAGGTACCTGGTAACAGAAATTAATAAAGGCACAGTCAGTTACCACAGGAACTTCACAGTGGAAGGAGGAAGTGAGGCATATCCACAGATGGCAATGGGACGCTAAAAGATATGAGTGCCAGGGACAGTAGGGGCCTGAGGAGCATTTCTTGGAAACAGTCTATATTCTAAACACTAGGAACAGAGCTGAAAAGATCCTTGTGTTCAAGCAGTTTCCTAATTACAAGGATAGCAAAATGGCTAACAGGTACATGATAAAAATGTGGCAATGGGCCGGGTAGCGGTGGCACACGCCTTTAATCACAGCACTTGGGAGGCAGAGGCAGGTGGATCGCTGTGAGTACGAGGCCAGCCTGGTCTACAAAGCAAGTTCTGGACAGCCAAGGCTACACAGAGAAACCCTGTCTCCAAAACAAAAACAAAAACAACAACAAAAAAAAAAAACCCACAAAAATGTGGCAATGGCCAACAGGGATCATATGGGTACAGTGAGGCTCAGAGTCGGGGTTCAAAGCACAGGTGACACTCAAGACTGCCTACTGCCCAACAAGACCTGACTCGCACAGATTACACAGCCCCCTAAATGGTTGTACCATCTCTAGTCAGTGTGGACAACAGGGAGCTTCCTGGGGGGAAGTGAGGTCTGGTTAGACAATCGAGGATAAGTGGAACCTAGCAAGGCAAAGGCATTTCAGACAGAGATAGCGGCACAAGAAGATGCTTGGTGACTTGAAAGTCTCAGACACATCCTAGGGACACAGCAGTCCTTGACCAAACACCCCCGGGGAGCACCCAGGGGGCTTATCAGAAGCAGGCCCCAAAGGATTGACATGTGGAGATAGCTACAGCTCAAAATAACACACACACACACACACAGAGTTACAAACCAGGAGCACAAGACACACCCTGAGCACTGAGTGACGTGAGAAGATGAGTTAGTGAGAGGGAATGAAAATGTGACCAGGACAACATCACAATCAGGAGCTGATGGTCCCCTTCCATGAGGGAGTCTTTCTTTAAAGGAATAAGGGCAGAATGTGCAGGACAGGTACATGTGACTCGCTTTTCCTATGTCATCAGTGTGAGATGGTGACTGAGGCCAGCTGGAGGACCCCATTCCCTTCAGTCCTGTGATGCATTCGCAGCAGAGCACATGGCTTAGACTCTACCCATCAGTGGCTCTCAGGACCTCCCGTTGGAGCTGTACAGAGCCACTCTTCTTTACCTGGCTTGCAAGGCAGGGCCGCTGTGTGCCCTGTCAACTACTGTCTCCATCTGTGAAAAAGGAAGGGCTCCTGGACGTCCCTGTTATTTGAGCTAATTCCAATTTTTGCTTTGGCTGAAGTCTGTCCAAAAGATCCTGATTAAGTCAACAAAAGCTTTCAGCTACTAAAATAATGGTTTCGAGTGACAGGCATTCTGCTTGGTTACTAAAGACTTCCTTATATGGCCAGAGCATGCATATGCATATATGTATATATATATATATATATATATACACATACATATATGCTGAACTCTCACAAATAGAAATATCGTTAGACGGGGCTAGTTAGCTTTCACAGAAGGCACTCAGTTTTGTCTTACCAAGGAATTTCTGGCACAAAGTTCATGCTAACAAAAACAACTAAAAAAAAAAAGTGTCTCCCAGAAATATTTTACATGAGCCAAAAATGTTGCCCAATTTCTTCTTTTATTCCAGAAACGTTTATTGAGCAAGTCCAGGCCAGGCACTTGGTTCCACTAGGGAGAAACAGCTAAGCAACATCCCTGCGTGAAGAAACTCACAGTCCCTGGGGATGATGGACAGGAATAGATGCACTTGCAGAGAACTGTGGGCCAGGAGATGGGAGGTGCCCGGGTAGCCCTCAGGCAAGCAAGCAGCTGCCTTCAAGGAAAAGGAGGAGCAGGAGCAGTCCTTCCAAGTCAGGAGAGAACACCTCTGCTGGTGTGCCTGTCCACAGTCGATTGCACATATGAACCAAGGTGAAAAAGATTCCCAGAGCTTCAAGGCATTTGCATACTCTGGGGCAGCAGAAAGCAATCCTACGTGCTGGCTGAGTTTTGATCCTATGTTAGGCATTGTTGCTTGCTCTATATTAACTCCAAAAAAAAAAAAAAAAAAAAAAAAAAAAAAAAAAAAAAAGGCACATCCCTAGTCAGGGCTGGTAGGAAGCATCTTTTCTTTTCTTTTTAAAACCTTTTTACCGATCCCTTATGAATTTCACATCATGCAACCCAGTCCCACTCATCTCCCATCCCCCTCATATCTGCCCTCCACCCTTGCAACCTTGCCCCCAAAAGAAAGAAAAAAATCTCGTGGAAGCTGTAACGTGTCGCAGTGTGTGTACCCTTTTGTACACACGTGTTTGCTTGCAAATGTTCATTGCAAGCAAATGAGCCATTGGTCTGGTTCGAGTCCTTTGACTTTTGCTACGCTATCAATACTGGAACCTCACTGGGACTTCTCTCATATTCTGTTTTTGCCCTGTGTCGCGGAGATCCCATAGTTTTGGATCTGTAGGCCTGGCCACTTCACATGCTGCAGCAGTTCATAGATGGGGTAGATGTTGGGGTGGGTCAACCCAAAGCCCTGGATCTGGGCCTGGGAGATATCTATGTGAGCTGTCAGCCCACCAGCTATCCCGAACCCATACCACTAGGTGAGTTCTCTGGCACTGCCCCGGCTAGCTCACGCCACTCCTGGCAAGGGGCAGGACCAGCTCTCCTCTCAAGTCCAGCTTACCTGTGTCCCCACCACCTGGGTCATCTTTACTATAATGCCCAGGTGAGGTGCAGGACCTGCTCTCCCAAGTGCTACAGCCAGTAAAGGACAAGAACAGCTCTTCTGCTCTCGTGACTGGCAATCCCACCTGCCATAGGTGGCAAGGGGCAAGGGTTGGGGACGGCTTTTCTTCCTAGCCCACCTGCCAGACCAACCCCCCCGCCCCCCACCACTCACGCCCTCGGAGCTGGCTCACCTATGCCCCCAACACCAGGGTCAGCTTTACTGTGCTGCCCAGGAGAGGTACAGGACCCGCTTTCACAGGTGCTGCAGCAGGTGAGGGGCAGGGCCAGATCACCTGCTCTCATGACCCTGGTGCCACACTGCTTCCTCACGCTGCCTTAGCTGGAATATTCTCTGTTGCTGAGGGAGAACCTACATATCTTTGGAGACCACCTGTGTGAAGGTTTTCTTGAGCTCCCAGATTAAATGACTGGGTTAAGAAGTCAACTTTTGGGGCTGGAGAGACAGTTCAGTGATTAAGATCATTTGTTGCTTTTGAAGAGGACTCAGGTTCAATTCCCAGCATCCACCCGGCAGTTCCCAGCCATCTGTTAACTCCAGTCATAGGCGTATTCTTAAACTCATCCAGCAAATCTGGTGCGCCAGCTGCACTCTTTTTCCCCACCATGTTATCCACCCATCTTGGCAGTGAGAACTACCTCATTCTCCATGGTTCCCCAAAGCTTCCCCTCATGTGGCTTCAGCAGACAGAAAATGAAAGAAGTTGCGTAGACACTCCAAAGCAGACTGCATAGGCCAGGGAAGCATCTTTAGTCGCCAAGTCTTCTCTCCAACCCTTATTTCTTGCCTTGCTATATCAAGGAATTACTTAAAGACCACAAAACAAAGCTGGCGGGAGCTCAGCATCATCGCAGCCAAGGGAATTGAAGCTAGTGGTGATCTGAAAGCTATCATGATTCTTGTACCAACTGGAACCCTTCCAGAACAATTTAAGTCCAGCTAGTGTGGGAACTAGAGAAAAAGTTCATTGAAAAGCACGGAGTCTTGATTGCTCTGAGGAGATTTCTAAGCCAGCTTGAAAAAAGCCATATGAACAGTACGGCACATATACCCCAGGAGTTGCACCCTGACTGCAACACATGACCTGTCTTTGAGAATTTGGTCTTCCCGCTTGAAACTGTGGGTAAGAGGATCCTTGTGAAATTGGATGTCTGCCAGCTCAAAAAGGTTGGTTTAGACAGAGCACCACAGAACAACATTGCACACAAGGTTGAAACTATTTCTGGTGTATATAAGAAGCCCACAAAAAGGACATTAGTTTTTGAATCCCCAGGGTTTCAATTATAAACAGAAATTACTAAAGTATCATTAACCGTTTAAAAGGGGGGGGGGGAACCCCTACTAATACAAGTTTTTAGGTCCAAGAAAAATTTCTGTGTATTTAACTAGGCAAGTTTTCATAAATTGTTTTTGTTTTGTTTTTTTTGCATTTGATTTAGAAGGTAGAGGGCTTCTTGGCATTGTCTGGGATGTGTGTTGGATGCCACTTTGTTATCTATGTGGAAAAGTAAAAAATGCTGGCATTCATGTGCTACATAATATAATATGTGTGTTAGCTCACTAGAAAACAGCTTTGTTTTAAATAATAAAATTCAAAAAGCTAAAAGGTGCTGGGGGTGGTGGCACACTCCTTTAATCCCAGCACTGGGGAGACAGAGGCAGGTGGATCGATGTGAGTTCAAGGCCAGCCTGGTCTACAAAGCAAGTCCAGGATAGCCAAGGCTTCACAGAGAAACCCTGTTTCGAAAAACAAAAACAAAAACAAACAAACAAAAACAAAAAGCTAAAAGGTATTTTATAATCCTCTACTATGGAACTTAAATATTTATAGGGAGACAGGGAACATGATTTAAGCAGTTTAAGCATTGTGTGATTACTTCAACACAGGAGGCCTTGAAATCTTATTTGTAAGCCACAAAGCTAATTTAATCAAAACTGTTACTAGTCCAGCAACAAAAGTTAACTCCAGCTCTGAAGATGGAGTTCAGTGCTTTTTCCCTAAGGGCTGCCTTAATACCGCATAGCTCTTTTCACTATGACCCCAGTGGTCTCACTTTTCCTGGAAAATGACTAAAAGTCCACGATGTAGTCCACACAGCAGCTATTCAGACAAAACCTGCAACGTGCTAAGAACTTGACACTGGTAATTGCCAAGTGCATGAGAGTAAGTATGGCACTGTTTGGCCCTTCTGATAGTTACTAAGCGAGAAGTACACAAATACAAACAGATGCTCTTCCTCTTATAATGGAGCTGTTGGCCAGTAAAATCATCATTAACTTGAGCCATTTTTAAGTCAAAATGCATTCAATATGCCTAACCTTTCTTTTTCTTTTTTTCTCTTTTCTTTCTTTTTTGTTTTTTATTTTGTTTTTTTGTTTTTTGTTTTTTGTTTTTGTTTTTTTCCCTTTTTCTTTTTTTTTTCCCTGTTTTTTTGAGACAGGATCTCTCTGTGTAGCCTTGGCTGTCCCAGATTCACTCTGAAGACCAGGGTGACTTTAAATTCAGTGATCCTCCTGTCTCTGCCTCCCAAGTGCTGAGATTAAAAGCGTGGGACACCACGCCTGGCTTCGTTGTTGTTGTTGTTTTTGAAGACAGGGTTTCTCTGTGTAGCCTTGGCTGTCCTAGAACTCTGTTTGTAGACTAGGCTGGTCCTGAGCTCACAGAGATCCTCCTGCCTCTGCCTCCCAAGTGTTGGGATTAAAGGTGTGCACCACCGTGCCCAGTATTCTTAACCTATTAGAAGCCTCGTTTACCCTTGCTCTGCTTACAGTTCCCAGAACATTTAGTCTATAGTTGGACAAAATTATCCAACATAAAGTCGTTTTATGATAAAGTTTTATGTAATTTATTTAATATTGTATTAAAAGTGAAAATAGAATGGTATGGGTATGCTGTCATACTGTCTTAGAAAGAACCATTGGCAGTCGAACCACTACAAGTTAGGGGTAACCTACTGTTAAAATATACTATGGCTCAGCGGTTAAGAGCACTGGCTGTTTTCCAGAGGTCCTGAGTTCAATTCCTAGCAACCACATGTGGCTCACAATCATCTATAATGAGACTTGATGCCTTATTCTGGTGTGCATGAAGACAGTATACTCATATACAGAAAATAAATAAATTAATTTTAAAAAAGAGTGCATATTGCTATTTCAGAGGACCTAACCTGGTTCTCATCACCTATGTCAGATGGCTCACAACCACGTGTAACTCCAGCCCAAGGAATCCAACACTCTCTTCTTGCATGCATAGCTACTTGCACTCACCTGCACATATATGTACACACACATATATAATTAAAAACCTGTTCAGGCTATATATTGTCACTTATATGTGTGTTTTCAGAGTTGACCATTTGGGTGTGTGTGTGTGTGTGTGTGTGTGTGTGTGTGTGTGTGTGTGTGTGTGTAAATCAACAATTAATGAAAAAAGGGCCATGAACTGGAAAGAAAGCAAAGAGGGACTATGGGAGGGTTTTGAGGGAGGAAAGAGAAGAGCAAAAAGATGTCATTATAATCTCAAAAATTAAAAGAAGGGCTGAAGAGATGGCTCAGAGGTTAAGAGCATTGGCTGTTCTTCCAAAGGTCATAAGTTCAATTCCCAGCAACCACATGGTGGCTCACAACCATCTATAATGAGATCTGGTGCCCTCTGTGCATGCAGGTGCATCACTGTATACATAATAAATAAATATTTTTTAAAAATTAAAAAACATCACACAACATATATATTATGGTACATGGCAACAGAAAGGTATACACAAATACCAATACCATGGAAACAAATATGTATTTTTTTTTCCAGAGACAGGGTTTCTCTGTATAGCCCTGGCTGTCTTGCACTCCCTTTGTAGACCAGGCTGGCCTTGAACTCACAGCAATCTGCCTGCCTCTGCCTCCCGAGTGCTGGCAAGGTGTGTATAAACCATGGTTTCTAGATCCTCCACATTTTAGAAAAATGTAGAAGGCATGTCATTATAACACTGGAGGATGAGCTGGGCATGGTGGTGCAAACCTGCAATCCCAGCACTCAGGGAAGCAGAGGCAGACGGATCTCTGAGAATTCAAGGCCAGCCTGGTCTACAAAGCGAGTCCAGGACAGCCAAGGCTACACAGAAACACCCTGTCTCGATAAAAACAAATTAATTAAATAACCCTGAGAGATGTTTTCAAACTATCAACACAAAGATCTATAGCCAAGTGTACAAGTGGGAAGGGGATTGTTTGGAAACCCTTCCAGGGAGTGGGATTAGCACACTCTTGAAAGATGTCTCTATTAGCCCTGGCATGCGAGGCCACTGGAGTCAGATGGCAGAATCAGTCACTGAGGCAACAGATTTCAGAGCCAGCTGGGAAGAACTGGCTAGGTTCCTCCTCTCTGGAATGGCCTGGGAGGGGCACCCTGGCCAGGCATGCAGTCTGCTTTTTCAGTTGGTGCAGTAACACTTTCTGGCCGAGACTGGCTATACCTGTGTCCTTTCCAGGTATGCTGAGAGAAATGACCTCCCGAGTATACTGTGCCAAGGAAAAAACGGGGGTAGGAACAGAGGACAACAGGAAAATCCCCCAATGAGTTAGGAAATGAATTCTCCATCTCACTAAACCAAAGGGAAAGTCATTTTATATACCAAGCTTACACCTAGGAGGAAGCGACTTCTTCACAATTAGCCCTTTCTTTCTGCCAAATCTCCATGAAAGAAAAGAATGACGTCTGCGTACGGTCAAGTCGCTTGGATGCTGCCCGCTACCATTCTTTCCAATCACTGTAATTAGTTCTCCCCATAATGTTATTTGAGGGTTACTGACCTTCACTAATGAATAATTTGATGGACTGTAAAAATATTGTTCGAGGAAGGTAGGTATCCAGTCATGAGAAATCTTGACTTTATTTCTCAAGTCGACTGACTTGTCCCAGGTTACATACATGTAATGGCAACATAAGATTTTTTTTTCTTTTTTTCTTCCTTTCTTTCTTTTTCTTCTTTCTTTCTTTCTTTCTTTTTTTTTTTTTTTTTTTTTTTCTTTTTTCTTTTTTTCTTTTCCCCTGAAACAGAGTTTTTCTGTGTTGCCTTGGCTGTCCTGGACTCCCTTTGTAGACCAGGCTGGCCTCAAAGTCACATCAATCTGCCTGCCTTTGCCTCCCTCCCGAGTGCTGGAATTAAAGGTGTGCACCACCACGCCTGGCCTAAGATCTTTCTCTCTCTCTCTCTCTCTCTCTCTCTCTCTCTCTCTCTCTCTCTCTTTCTTTCTTTTTGTCTTTATTGTTTGTTTTGAGACAGGGTTTCTTTATGTAACAGCCCTGGCTATCCTGGAACTCTCTTTGTAGACCAGGCTAGCCTGGAACTCACAGAAATCCACCTGCCTCTGCCTCCTCGAGTGCTGGGATTAAAGGCGTGCGCCACCAGGTGCAGCTGCAACAGAAGATCTTGAAGAAGACCACAGTCGAACTCTGGATTCCTTCCTTGTCACTGACAGCTTCTTATGTATGCCATAGCTCTCACCCCAGCCAAACATACAAAGAACGAAATCAGTTCTACTTGTACAGATTTTTTAAAATGTTAATGAACTTCCAGGTACTTATTTCTCTTAGCAAAACAAAAGTCTATTGACCATCATCTCAGTTTCTTATTGTTCTTAAGTTTCTCTGCACTTGGACCGGGCATGATGGCGCACGCCTTTAATCCCAGCACTCAAGGAGGCAGAGGCAGGCTGATCTCTGTGAGTTCGAGGCTAGCCTGGTCTACAAAGCGAGTTTAAGACAGCCAAAGCTACACAGGGAAACCCTGTCTTGAAAAACCAAAAAATAAAAAAAGTTTCTCCGCGTTCTGGGAGAGCCACCCCATGACTTGCCTTGGACTCTATCAATCTACACCCACCTACCCCCCGCAGGATGCCTCACACATACTCACTGCCTGGAAGCGGCCCCAGGGCTTGTTCTCCTGAGGGAGGGGAAAGGATACCACCCAGAGAGCTGTGGAAGCCTCCATCAACTCCTGGTGCATCGCATCTGTTCCCTGCCCCTGGCAGAGACTACCACTGGAATTCGGCAGCAAAGCTGAGGGAAATTACTATTGCTCTGGGGCTGACAGCTGTTAAGGACTTGTGAGGGAGTGTCAGTTTTCCACAGGCAACTGCACTTCTGAGAAAAGAGCCTGAACTTGGGGGCGGGGTGGGGGTGGGGGTGGCGGGAGCAGTTATTTCTCTTTCCTGAGAACAAGCTGTTTAAATCTGAAGTGGCAAGAGAGTTCACAAACCCCTTGATTCCCCCCGCTCTTGGCCCATTCCACCCACCCTTGACTAAGAAGTGGGTCTGAACTATAAAATAAGCAGTTGGTAGACCTTCCCCACCCCTCCTCCAAAACACTTGCTGAGAATCTAGGGAGCTGCCTTAAAGATTCTGCACCTACAGGGAGTAAGGAGCGAAGAAACTATTCGAAAGATGAGGGCCGACCCGCTGTGGCACATGCTTGCATGCCCTTCTATTGTGTCTAGGGATGCTAGCAGATGCACACACAACGGCTGTACCTTGAGAGAAATGAAAGAGGTATCAGAACCTGCCCTGCTTATAAGGAACATATAATCTGGAATAAGAACTAATCCCTTGCCAACAATTAAAAACGGACACAAGAGGCAGGTGGTGTTGGCGGCGGCGGCGGCGGCAGCAGCGGCAGCGGCGGCGGCGGCAGCAGCGGCAGCGGCAGTGGCGGTGACGGCGGCGGTGGTGATGCACACCTTTATCCCAGCGCTTGGGAGGCAGAGGCAGGCAGATCTTCTGAGTTTGAGGCCAGCCTGGTCTACAAAGTGAGTCCAGGACAGTCAATGCTACACAGAGAAACCCTGTCTTGGAGGGGGGGGGGAGGAATTCTACTATGTACAGATTATGTAAATATATATAAACACACAAATACATATGTAAATTTTGTTATTGTTTCTTCTGTTCAGTGAAAATATGGGTATTTCTTCCACCCTCAAAACGATGACCTGAAAGCAAAGGAGAGATTACTAGGGAGTCAGAAAGGGAGCGGGGAGAGGGTTGGGAAGGGAGAAGGTTGAAAAGGTTGAAAGGGCATGATCCATGTGCAACATGTGTGTATGTATGAAATGTCACAGTGAGCAATGTGCAGTGAGAGAGAGAGAGAGAGAGAGAGAGAGAGAGAGAGAGAGAGAGAGAGAGAGAGAGCACAAGTCCCACTCATATATATAACTAGTTTGTGTCAATAATTATGATTTTCAAAAGAAGAAAGCACAGCTATCCCTCCCTCCTGCGGGCAAGCCTCTCCTGCAGTGCTTCTGGTAGTGATGCTACCAGGTCTGCGAAGCCTGGTTGCCAGGAAACCCAGTCACTCCTCTCCACCCCGGTCAGGTTCAGGGACAGTCTGTGGTTTCGCTGCTGGAGCTGATATGCAAGGGGTTGTGCTGTGGGCCAAGTAGGGTCCTGCAGCTGGCGCTTATCAGCCACACCCTGCCACACACAGACGTGACCACCCTGACCTTCCTGGCCGAGGTCCTGTGGGAACTCTGAGCTTCCCATGGGAATGGAGGACAGAGTAGGGAAGCAAGCTGCTGTAGGTGGGATGGCACCCTGCCAGCTGTCTCGGTGCGAGCCTGGCATCCTACAAGGTCATTCTGCTCCTCGGTGTTTTTGGTCCCTCTGTTCTTCCCTCACCTCTGCCTCTACCCGCGGGCATTTCCTTTCCCATTCCAAGGAGGAAACATGTCAATTTGTGGGCACTCAATAAATATATGAGCAAACACATGACTTTTAGTTCGTTTACAGAGGAAAGGGTTCAGCTGGGTTTTCCTTTGCTTTCATAGATCCAGCTTCCGGTCTGGGAAAGGACATGGACTCTCTGCTGAAAGTCACTATTTTTGTTTTAGATGGCTCCTGCACCGTCACCCTTCAGAAACAAGAACGCCTCCATATACCTGCACTCCCAAATTCCATTTTTTGATTCTCCCACGTAAGGGTTTCAGGAAGAGCCAGCGTTTTGGTCTTCATGGCGTCTTGCGAGCACTGTCTGTAAAACATGAATGTAATTTTCCTAAGCATCCAGGTGCTTTCATCCTAAGAAGAAACACATCCCCATCCCCTTGAGGACATCTGCATTTGAGCTAAGAGGAGCGTTGCTTCGTTTGATAGAGAAGCCTGCAGGACCAGGAAGAGCCAGTCGTCTGCCTAGGCTCTAAGCTGCTTGAGGTTGGACCCAGTTCTTTGTTCTTCCTAAGCACAGAGTAGGGGCTTGAGAGCTTTGTTGTCAACCCTCTTGCTCTATGCTGCCACTTTCTTGGGACCAAAAGGTAAGCGAGTAAAGAGCATCCTGCATGCTTGGGTCCAGCGGCTTCTCCTCCAACGCTTCTGCTAGAAGGTCCTCCGTGAGAGTCCAGAAGCCAGCTCTACACTGACCCAACGTTACAGACCTATTTTTTTGAAAGTCTACTAACTCTGTCTCCCTTCACCAGCCCAAGCAGTCACGGAGAGGATTTTGCTCAAACTTTCCAAAGTAACTTCCCCTTTGGGCTGATACCAAGCATGTGCAGCCTCAGGCCAAGGAATACTGAGTTTATGAGGTACTAAAAATAGACAGTTACAACAGAAAAACCCCTCCTATGCCTGCCATGCTCCCCTACTGGCTACTCACAGAGACACAGACTCTCCAATGAAGAAGGGTGGAAAAAGCAGTCCACGCTCCAAGCTATGGTATCACCAGATGGGAAATAAATCTAAGAATCAGCAGTGCCATTTCAGCAATGGGCCTGACCCAAGTATTACTGCCAGAAGCCAGAAGGTCCATCGGTGCATTTCCTGGGCCTGGACTCTACTTCCCACAGCCAAAGGAGGACAGACACAAGAGAAATGGCAGGACTGACAGCCAAACTGGCAAGCCCAACACAAGTCTTTGCTTGACTGTAGACTCTCATCTCTTTGGGGGAGTGGAAGCTAGGTTTTCATGGTGTCTATTTGAGATCATTCCAGAATGAGTGCAGCAGGCCAGGCAAGTTGGGAAGGCCATTCCTTGTCTTCTTGTACAAGGTCTTGTTCCTGGCCATTTTGAAGGGTCTGTTCACTTTCTAGCATCTGGAACATAGCCAAGTGTTGTCCTTATGTTTCACTGTTCCAGGTTTCCTGCCAGGCATGGACCAGGAATCCCTAAGCCACACCTCACTGACGTTAAAACTTTAATGTCTAGATGTAGGCCAGTTCAGTGTCCACTAAGCTTTTTATAACGCTCTAAATAGCATGGAATTATTGACCACACCAAGAATGGAGTATCTAAGTGTTTATGAGCATATAGCTTTATGTTTGGTTAGCCCTGAAGCAAGTGGCTTTCATGGTCCTCAGCCTATGCAAATATGCCATAAAACACCTAAAGTTACACAAGAGCAACAAACTGTGAAGGCCTGAAGAAGACAAGGGATATCTTTTCCATCTGTTGCATCCAGAGGGTGGGTGGGGCTCTGACGTCACTCTCAGGATTCTGTTGTTCCCTGAAGGAACGGTTTCAAGCTGTGCCAAACATCGCCCGCCTATTTCCTCTACTTCCGCTCTGTTTTGTATATACTGCACTGAGAACAGCACACACTATGGGAGTTCTGTTCTTGATCTGAAGACTCCCAAGGGAGAGCAGAGCCTGCCTTTATTGGCCATTTAAGCAATGAAACTTCTTTTTTACATTTATTTATTGGCAGGGGAGGGGGGACACACAGCATTTCATGGAAATCAGAGGACAATTTCCGAGTGGTTCTCTGCTTCCACCATGTGCCATGTGACTTCTGGCAATTGAATCTGGGCCTTGGGTTTGCAAACACTCTTCTCTGATGAAGCCATCCCACCCACCCACCCCTTCATTTATAATGTCTTAAGACCTTTTTAAATTTAAATCTGATTGCATGGGTTGTCCAGAGTGTCTCTGCCTACTCCACCCAAACAGGATTTCTCTGTCTAGCCCTGGCTGTCCTGGAACTCACCCTATTTCAGGCTGGCCTCAAACTCTAAGATCCGCCTGCCTCTACCTTGCAAGTGCTCCAGGGTGTCTTATTTTATATTTTACCTTCTTATCCATCTGAGTCCTGTATCAATTCTTTAGCCGTTTTTCCCCCTGTTATGAAGCCATGATGCGTAGCCACCATTCATGAAATAGGACAGTAAAATGGTACAGCGCATCCTCTCTCTCCCTCTTTATGTGTGTGTGCATGTGTGTGTATATGTGCGTGTGTGCACACGCGCGCGCACACATGCATTTAATGGTTCTTCCTGCTCATTAGCTCATTTTGTTAGATGCATAAGCAGATATTGTTGTTGTTGTTCTTTCTATTTTGTATAAGAGAAAAGAAGTTGGAGTGAATTTCTCAGAATTAGAAATTTGTTAAGTAGGGAGACATAGCCAAATGGAAGTCTTCTAACTCTCACTATACGGCTCTTTTCGTGAAACCTTCTTACATTTCAGAAGGACCCTAGAGACTAGGTTTCTGTCCATCTGGATGGAAGGCCTCTCTCTGTGGTTCCTCCCTGCACCTTGGCTACCCTTGTGTCAGAGCGCATCAGGCATTCCATTTTACTGGTTTTCTTCCTCTTGGAGAGTGGACTTGCCCTACTCATTTGGAACTTGCTTCTTATGCAATGGCTTAGCCCTTCATAGATGATCGATGATATAGGCAGGATGAAGGAGTAAACTGAATGACCACAGAAGCACCCCAGAGATGGGGCTTATGCTGTCCAGCTTATCATTATGAGGGGCTAAGCTTGGCTGAACAAAAGGTACAGTCTCACAGGGGCTCTCCAGAACTGAGCCTTGTAAGTTGACACCTTTGTAAAATAAGCTTTACTTCCATATCACATTTGAAACAATCATAACATTCAAATTACAAATATGTACTCTGTGGTCATAAATGTATGTAATAATGATGCCAAATATTAAAACAAATATTAAAAAATACTTTTTAATGGTAGTCTCTATTATTCTCCATAATAAAAGGACTCTTCCTTTTCCTCAAACACTAACTGTCTAAATATATCACTACTTACATGGCAAATATTTATCCCTTACAATGATAGGTCATATTTTGGTCCTTACTTCCCACAGGAAAGGTGCATAGAATAAACCAGCTTAAGATGTGCAGAGTGTGGAGCTAGAGAGATGACTCAGTGGTTAAGACCACTTACTGCTCTTGCAGAGGGCCAGAATTCAGTTCCCAGCACTGACATGGTGGCTCATAACTGTCTGTAACTCCTCCAGTTGCAAGGCATCCAATGTCCTCCACTGGCCTCCATGGATAGTGGGGTCACACATACGTACAACTAAAATACTCATACACACAAAGTAGAACAAATAAACCTAAGATATTTTTAAAGGAACTTAAAAAAAAAAAAAAAAAAAGACAAGATCTCTCTATATACTTCTGGCTATCCTGGAACCTCGGCAGAGATCTGCCTGCCTCTGCCTCCTGAGTGTTGACCAAAGATATCAGTCACCGTGCCCAGGTAGAATTTAAAATAAGAAAAGACAAGGGCAGGTTTGTATGGCTGGGAAGAAGTGTAAGTTAAAATATTCACAATGAAGTAATTGGAGCTACTGCTCACATTGGACACCATGGGTTTTGGGGTGTTTTGTTTTGTTTATTGTTGTTGTTTTGTTTAGCTTTGGGGTTTTTTTTTTTTTTGTTTTTTTTTTTTTTTTTTGTTTTTTTTTGAGACAAGGTTTCTCTGTGCAATAGCCCTAGCTGTTCTGGAACTCTCATTGTAGACCAGGCTGGCCTCGAAGTCACAGAGACCTACCTGCCTCTACCTCCCGAGTGCTGGGATTTAAAAAGCATGCGCCACCACACTTGGCAGACACCATGTTTTAATCCAAAGACTTCTCATAGCTGGGAGAGCTCTGTTCCATCACTGTTACTACAGTTCCTTCCTTGAGAGAGATGTAGTGCAATGTCTACCCTTTCTTCAGAGTTCCAATGATAAACTGAGGCACAATTCTGCCAAAGGTCACTCGGGAGAACCAATGAGTTCATTGGGCTTTCTTGCAGAGCATAGGCAAGGGGTTACTTACAGGAGTATGGCATTCCTCCCCCAATAGGCGGAATCAAATAGAGAAGAGGGCTTTTCTGCAGTCGCATAGATGGACTCTTCCCTGGCCTCTGAGAACTTGTGCAGCCTTGCCAAGAGTAGGGAGTAGCTGGATACTCAGAAGAAAATCTCTGTGCCTATAGGTTAGAGTGGAAACCAGCAACCAACCAAGCTGGCATGGTCCTTAGCAATGGGGGCGCAGTGGAACTCCCCAAGACAGGGGTTGCTTGTTTCAGAGGACAATTATACTCTGTCAAATGGTTATAATCTTTGCTGGGGGTAGGGGTCCTCACTTGTCTACTCAGGCCCAGTTAGCCAGTTAGGAGCCAGCAAGAATCTGCATCAATGTCTTCTTACAGTGAAGGGAATTCTTGATTGTTTTTTGTTTGTTTGTTTGTCTTGTTTCACTTTTTTTTTTTTTTTTTTACAGGATTTCTCTATGTAGCCTTGGCTGTCCTAGACCCCTTTGTAGACCAGGCTGGCCTCGAACTCACAGCACTCTGCCTGCCTCTGCCTCCCTGAGTGCTGGGGTTAAAGGCGTGTGCCACCACTGCCCAGGTGAAGGGAATTCTTAAAAGCAAAGCTTAGTGTATTTAAGTTTTCTTCCTATTTTTAGTCACTGTGAAAGTGGAAGGGAGGTGTTGTTGACAATGTTACTGCTAAAGTATCATTATAGGATTAAGAGAGGAAAGAGGCAAAGGCTGAGTAACTGTTTATGTAATTATTTATGGCTTCTTATCTATGATCAAAACTTTTTAGGCCCTCAGAAGCAAAAGGGAAGTGGTTGTTTTCCTGTACACAAATGTGCTTTGTCACAGTCCCCAAGTTGAAGACCATAATAAGCCGTACTGGACGTGATGGCGTCTCCCCTCCAAGAGGGCTAACTCCTTAAAGACCCTGGCCAGAGCTAATTGGTCCCACGTTTCCCTCGCTGTGACCACCAGAGTGCTGAAAACACTCAAGGGAAGGAAAGCTTCGCTATTTCCAACGCTGGTGGACATTCAGACCTTAGTATAGGGAAACTGGGCTTTAGCTATCCAGAAAACTGATGAGAAAGAGCAGATTGCTGTAAAGCTAATGCCAGCTTGACTCCACATGCTGTCTCTCAGGCTGGGTCTTGTGGGAACTGTGTTCTGAGGAAGCGCTGAGGGTTAAAGTTCAGCAATGCTACATGGACAGGATTTGAAGTTCAAAAGTTTGGAAGGCACCACCCGGATCCACAGCAGTGCGTGAAGGAGGGGACACTGAGAAAGGGGAGGGGCCAGGAAGGCCAGTGTGACCTCGGCTCACCTTTTCAAGATGCTCTTTTGTTCAGCTCTCAGGCCATAAGCAACTTGGGACAAGATGTTCTCCGTCGGCATATAACCACATGACTGTGTATGGCTGCCGTGAGTGAGCATCCTCCAAGCCAATCAACCACCATCTTGGGGAGTTCCATTGCACCCCCTTGCCACGTCTCTGAAGGAACTAGATTTTCTTTGCTTCCTTCTGGGGCTTTCCACACATTTTGGGCCTCTGCCTGGAAGACACGCAATTTACTCAGAGATCACTTTTTATGGAAAGCTTTTCCAGAGCCATGCTACACCCCAAAGACTGGATTAGGTGCCTTTTCTCCAAGCATCCCCATAGAGATAACAGCACAGTGATTACTGTATACCTCGGAAAACCTGGATATGCTTTCAACCATCTAATTAGTGGAACACTTCAAAAGCATTCTTACTCAGAACCCACTGTAAAAAGAGCAGACGCTTTGAGCAAATGATGGGAAAAGAAGAGAAACTCAGTGCTAGATCCTGTCTGCAGTACACCCGCACCAGCTAAGATCCACAGGTTGGACTGCACACATATCCTTAGGGGAATTTCACTGTTTGTCAGAGTAGTAGGGGAAACCCAGAGGTCTGCACCCCAGGAGTGGGAATGGAATCTTTTGTGCGAAGGTCTCATATGTCAATTTTATAAGCCATATATATATATATTATATATGGGCATATGTATATACATATGTGTTTGTGTCTGTGTATACAAAGTGGCCTTTTAAAATTTGTCTACCAATATCTTTTGATCCCCAGGAGGCATATGGTGGAAAAGGAACTGACTTTTCCCCAAGTTATCTCCTCCCTCCACACAGCAAGCACATCCCCTTCCAAACAAATTAATGCGAACTGTAAATTCCTTCAGGGCTTTATTCCTGAACCAAAGACAGCACAAGGTATGCAATGGGGACAGATGGGTAAAGGAAGCCATCAGATCACACAGACAAGCAGCTTTGGCCTTAAAGGGATTAAGAAACTTTGGACCACAGACCTGGGCAAAAGCCTGGGAAATGGAGATTTCCGCCCCCCCTCCCCCAAAGAACCCAACAAGGGAAGCCCAGAATCTCACTGCAGAGTGTACAGGGCAGAAGCACACCATGGCAAGGCTGATCCCTGGCCAGAGCAGGGCACAGTTGGAGGCCCAGGATCCTCACAGAGACTTAGGGGAGGGGAGTGTGTGAATGCATTGCATACAGTAAGGTTTGGGGTGGGGGGGGGAGTGTCAGTGGAGGGACATTCCAAGCCTGACGCTTAGTGCTCCAAAGATACTTATCTGCCTCTGACTTGAGTGGCTTTCTCAGGCCAAAGAAAGAACACGAGCAATCTGAAACGAACTTAATTGGCCTAGACAGTGCCAATAGTAACAGACGTTACCATGGTAGCTAATGCACACACTCCTTCTCAATAAATACTACCTCCTTATCTGCCTCTGAAGAAAGGCTAAATGGAAAAGAAAGGGAGGCAAAGCCACCCGTCCTGCAGGGGATGCCCACTCACTTGTGCTGTTCCTCTTCTGGATCCTGCCTGTTGCCTGAAAAGCTGACAGGTAATTATTTGGATCCCCAAGAGCAAACAGCCAGCCCTCCCTGGATCACAGGGGCCGCCCGCGTCCTGCAAGGAAACGTTGCGCTTGCTCGGTTTGACTGCTAGAAGGCGGAGGGCAGTGTGAGGCTCCGGAGGGAACTGGGAGAATTATTCAGGATCCGTTCCTGATGTCGCAGGTAGTAATTACGGAAGAAGAAACGGAGATTCTGAAAGCTCTAGGAAATGAGTTCTGCCTTTAAAGGCAGAGGATGATCTTATCATATTTTACGGTGACATTGCATGTGGAGGCTTTTAAAACTTCTCTGGTGAAAGTGATCTGGAATCGGCACTGAAGATTAAAGGACTTGGGGGCGGGAGAGGGGATGAGCTTGCTTCTTTGTTTCATTGGTTCAGCTCCAGCCTTTCTCCTTCATAGAAAACAGACGCAGGGGGGAAAAAAGCTCTGAGGTCATCTTATGGATGCCCTGAGGGTCAGCAGTAGTCTATTCTCTGTGGGGCTGGGTGAAGTACTTCTTTCAGACAATTTTCAAAGGGTTTAAATAATGTGGCTCCCGCCACTTCCTTCAGCAAATTTTAGTATTCATGGTCTTGTGCAAAGATTTTTTTTTTTTTAAACGAAATGGCTGACTGGTAGATCGTGAGTAGCTGACTGTTGCTCTCAAGGCAGTGAGCTGTAGGCCCTACTGCTGTCACACATGTGACAGGGGCGACACTAAGAGGTGTCTTCCAAGACGGCACATATTAGTGGCATTTTTAGGTTTTTGTGGAGTAGTATAAAACTTGTTTGTTGTTGTTGTTGTTGTTGTTGTTTCAAGACAGGGTTTCTCTGTAGCCTTGTCTGCCCTGGACTAACTCTGTAGACCAGGCTGGCCTCGAACTCAGCAATTGCCTGCCTCTGCCTCCCAAGTGCTGGGATTAAAGGCATGAGCCACCACCACCTGGCTAAAACTTTTTTTTTTTTAATGTAAAAACAAAGGGTGTTTATTCTGCAGAAATAGCCTGCATGCAGGGGTCAGCCATCCATACAAAATGGCAGCGACCAGTATAAAACTTTGTTCACATGTAAATGCATGCAGCTAAAAGCCAGAAAGACAATCTTAGTTGCCATTTCTCTGGTACTGTCCACCTTGGTTTTTTGAGACAGGGTCTCAGGTTTGGTCTGCTTCTGCTTATAAGGCAAGCATTGTGAGAGCCAAAGTTACATTTTAGGTTTTAATTACTGTACCTAAGAGATCCATAAAACAAAAAAAATACCTGTAACCTGTAAGCCCCTTGCCCAGGGACAGATAACTCCTGAAATGCTGGAGGCTGTTTATGTTAGATAACTAGCCACACGGTTTCACTCCTCTAAACAAGTTTGTTTGACTCAACTGCCCTGGGTGTGGTTGATCACATGTGGGCGGGGTGTAAGTAGGAAGGAGATGCGTCAGGATGGACACTTGCCCCTGGTTGGATGTCAGTAGGAGGTATACAGACAGGAAGTACTTCAGGATATGTTTGCCCCAGAGTGGACCAGCTTTATAGGTTTTCCTATACAAGCCTCTGCAGGAATGGACCTGGCCAGAGTCCATCATCCTGGCCAGTATTTAATTAAAGCGTGCTTCAAATTTGGCTCAAGATTGTGGTAGTGGTCTTATTCTCACCGGGAGGGATTAACAACACCCTACTGAGTTACCACTTTTTATACTTTGTTATGTGTCCTAGAGGGAGCCATCAAGGTAAACCAGCCCACAGTTATCTGAGATTATCCTTCAGCCTTGCTAAGAGACACACTCTAGGTTGGTAAAGATTCTGCATGAAATTTAGATTGTCCATGTCAAAACAGGCCTCTTTTAGGGTTTCATATAAGGTACAGTGGATGGCAGGGCCCAAATAAAGCAAAAGATGTGGCCGGGCATGGTGGCGCACACCTTTAATCCCAGCACTTGGGAGGCAGAGGCAGGTGGATCGCTTTGAGTTCAAGGCCAGCCTGATCTACAAGTGAGTCTAGGACAGCCAAGGCTATACAGAGAAACTCTGTCTCAAAAAAAAAAAAAAAAAAAAAAAAAAAAAAAAAGAAAGAAAGAAAAAGAAAAGAAAAAAGCAAAGCAAAGATGTGAGACCCCTGAGCTGCAGTCACCCACAAAAAGCCACAACAACAACAACAACAAAAAACAACTAACCAACCAACCACAAAATCATGCAAGGTCGTGTGAGATGCAAGGCTGTTCTACTGATGGTGGGAGATTCTGGGAGAAGACCAAGAAAGGTGAGACAATTCAGACAGTCTAATGGGGGGGGGGGGGAGTCACTCAAAGGAAATAATCGAATAAGCCATGGAGAGAAATTTTACTGGATGGTTGTAGTTCATAACCCACTTCCTCTGCTGCAAGGGCCCCACATCCTCTATTCTAGGCTTCGCTGAGATGGTATCTGTTGTTATGTCAGCCATTAACACATGATGCAGCCCCAGAGAACCTACAACCTTGATCCCACACACCTGGGCCTGGAGAAAGAAAGGTCTAGTGGAAAAATCTCTGGACAAGGTGCTCAGTTTAAAACGCGAAGCTTTAAAACGCACTCACTTCTTCTTTGCAGTTATGAGTCTTCATTGCGGGTAGGGAGCTGATCTGCCTGATGTTCCTATGGCAGAACCACAGAGTCTGTTTCTTTCTTGCCCTAGACACATCCTGACTGTCACAGACCTGTTCCTCTGCCTACAGCTGGCTGTGTGGCCAGCAAAAGGCAGGCTGAGGGCATGGAGTGCTAAGTGTTTCCCCCTGGGCTGGGGCGGGTGAGGCTCTGCAGACTTAGTATGCTGGAATTGTACAAGCCTCTGAGGGAATGGGGCTGGTCATAGGGCCGCCCTTCCTGGTGGCTCTTTAGAAGGCTCAGTGGCCCGGCCTGAGCGGCAGGACACACACTCCCTGTGTGGCTGCAGATTCTGAGTCTACCCCTTGTTAGGACTCTGCTTCAGTCTACCTACCTGTGATGTCATAGCCCCCCTGCCACTGTGGTGTGGCCCTGCCCAGGGCTATATAAAAGGGTAGTTTTACCTCATCCCTTCCTCTCCTTCTCTTACTCTTCAACTCGCCTCTCTTCCTCTGTCTCTTTCTCTGTATCTCCCCCCCCCCCCCCCCCCCCCACCCTGGGTATCCCTTCTCCCCTTTCCTTCCCCCTTCCCCCCCCCCCCCATGCACATTTAATAAACCTCATATATTCTAACATCTGGTATCTGGTATCTTTATGTTCTCACCTTATATATAAACATAAAAAACCCCTCACCAGCTCCTTTTCCTGCCAGCTGTGCCACCCTTGTACTTCCAGGAAGTATTCCCAAGTTGGCCCCTTCTCAAACATCACCAAATAACCCTACTTACTCCTGCTTCCCCAGGCCATAACAGCCCAAGAGTCAATCATAATTAAGAAGCATATATCTTAGCTAGGCGGTGGTGGCAGCCTTTAATCCCAGCACTCAGGAGGCAGAGGCAAGCATATCTCTGAGTTCGAGGCCAGCCTGGTCTACAGAGTGAGTTCTAGGACAGCCAGGACTACACAGAGAAACTCTGTCTATAAAACAACAACCCAAACAAAGAAAGCAACATGCGTCTTAGAGCCTCCCAGGGGAGCGCTGGTGACAGTGATTTCTACTCCTCTCTCTTCCCTTGGGATCCGGGTTTTCTCTTTGATCAGAAGTAGGGGAGGGTGTTAAGGCAGAAATGCCCTTAGCATTTTTCTATAACAATCACCACCACTGGAATGAACTGCAAAGGGAAAAAAAGCAGGATTGATCACTTCAGAATCAAATGTGGAGGCTCCCACTCTGCCGGAGTATGTACGGTCAGAGAGAATGGAAAGGCCATTTGTTTGTTGAGCCTCTAAGGTCCAACTTCTGTGCTCAAAGCGAGCATCCCTTTATAATAGCAGACACTTGGCTGGCCGTGGTGTGCAATACAGGGGGAAGATATTTCAGAGTTGCCTTTCAGTTGAGACTTCTAGAATAAGCCATTTTACATGTTTCCTGGAATTTCTAGACAAAAAGTAAAAGGGGGGAAAAGAAGCGCCCCGCCCATCTCCTACACCGCAAAGACTGTTCTTTTGCTAAAAAATGAATTTCTTACACTCTACATACAATTTTTGGTCATGTGTTCAGGTAAGCCCATTATTCTGAACCTGCACGTGGGGTCTTTGTTGTCTGAGGAGCCGAAACCTACAGGTGTCATCCAGAAAGCTACTCTGTGCACAATCGAAAGAAAAAAAACAGATGTGCAGGTAGGCTCACTCAGGCTTGCTTCATAGAATTTGTGTGTGACTGACTTATCTGGTTCTCAAAGCCAAAGCCAAAATCTATGGAAAATGTCTGTAGATTAAAGTGACACACCCTGGTTCTGAAAAACAGGGAAGAAAGGGCACTGTGTTCTAAGTGAATGAAAAAAAAGAAATAAAAATTTACAAAATTTAAAAAGAAAGGAGATGACTGCTCCTAGATATGGTGGAGGAGAAAGTTTATTAAAGGTAAAAGGGAAAGCACTGAAGGAGAGATAAACATGTTTTTTTGTTTAGATCACAAGTGGGGGATGAGAAAAAGATTTATGAGAGAGCAGGTGGTGTTTATCTCCTTAGAAGCTGAACCACCATGTGGGGGGAGATTGGTTATAAACTAGCTGAAAAACATCCTTGAACACATTCTGAGAGGAGGTATAAATGTGAGCCAAAAACAAGAGGCTTGGGATAGTTTTGCGTGTTCGAGATGCTCTTAGAGAGAACTGCTCGAGGAAAGGTTTCGGGGCTCCGGGCTCTGGCTGAGGTTCCGGGTTCTGGTTACTCCAGGTTCCAGCAGAAGAAATCCTACTGGTTATGCCAGGAGAATCATTCCTTGGAACTGGTACACTTATGATTTCATTATTGTATCCTTCAATCTTCCTTCCCTATTGTTTCATTTAGTTGGGTTATAAGTGAGGTACTCTTGGTTAATAAGTTCGTAATAAAATAAGTTCGTAAGAAAACTGAGCCTCCAGAGCACAGCCTGAGGTAGGGACAGGGAAAGCCCAGCAGACATCACCAGGCTGAACTGGGCCATGTGGGGAGGGGTAGGGTGAAGGGAGAAGGGGGGGGGGGTGCGAACCAGGTGGAATAGCCAGGAGCCCAAAGATCTAAAAGGGGTGGGTAACCAAAATGTCTGCATTATACAGGGAAGAACCTCTGGGAGATGCACAGCCCGGTTGGAGAGTTCAGGCTACAGGGTGGGGTATGCCAGCCATATCCTGTAACAGGTAGGGACTGAGGCATGCTGGGAGAACCTGGAGGCCAAGTCAGCTTTGATATGTCAAATAGGTAGGTACCTCAGCCATTGTCCCTGCTTTGAAACATAATAAAGATAACCTTTAGCTAACCAAAAAAGAATTTTTGGCTGGAGTTTGTC
Source organism: Acomys russatus (assembly GCF_903995435.1). Lineage (NCBI taxonomy): Eukaryota > Metazoa > Chordata > Mammalia > Rodentia > Muridae > Acomys > Acomys russatus. The sequence goes on from NC_067160.1 coordinate 15,017,452, forward strand.
CTCCTTCCCTACTTCATTAAAATAATAATAATAATAAATGAATGAGATGCTAGCAGATTAGGTCAATCGCTGTGTGTGTGAGGCCAGTCTGCTCTATAGAACGAGTTCCAGGCCAGCCATGGATACATGGAGGGTTTTTTTTTTTTTTTTTTTTTTTTTTTTTGGTTTTAACACCTCCAACAACATAAAAAGAAAGTAAGAGAGGAAATATGAGACACTCTGCCCTGTTGAAATGAAACTAGAGCTAGGAAGAGAGTGTCTGGTGCAGTTATTTTGGGCAAGCACCCCATTCGCTCCACCTCCACCCACCCCACCCCCGCCGCTGCCCATTAGCCACAACGGCTTTGCGACGCTTTCCATCCTCACACCTCCCTCCTTAGGCTAACCGCCTCACATTTTGCAAAACAGTGCCGCAAACCCCCTGCTCTCTTCCAGTCCTATTAGGATTCTAAGTGAGGATTTAAAACAAAGCGAGGCTTTCACCGGAAGCCGAGCTCTCTATTCTCTCTCCCGATTGCTATGTTAATGAATCCGTTGGGGGTCACTGTGACCTACAAGCTCCAAGCCTGAGGTTGAATCCAGATACTTTCCAGTAAGAAGAAAGGACCCGGGAAGGCCTAAGGGGATTAGAGGGCTTGGGGCGCTCTCTAAGACCCAGATCCTAACCGTGAGAAGATGTGACTGGCTGGTCACAGCCACCCTTGTCATTCCGAGTTAGAGATGGCCGGCCCGGCTGGTCTGCATTCCCAGGGATTGCTTGAAATACTGGCAGCCAAAGAGGAAGTGAGAGGCCGGTGAGAGTGTGACCTCAGGGACAGAAAAGTCATGTCGCATTGCTGAAACAGTTTAATGGCAAACATTTCTTTGTCTGGGGTTTGACTGTAAAAAGAAATGCTGACAGTGCTCGGCTGGAGCACACAGCCCTGTTGTGGGGAGGGCTTCCGGGGATTAGGTGAACTTTTATCTATTTTCAGCTATTAATATTTTAAAGGCTGATGGGCTTGGGAGTTAGAGGTGATCTGAACAGTCTCATAGATTTTTTTTTTTTTAAACTCACTCGTCCCTGAACATGAATTTTTATAAGCGGCTCAGGTGTTTGGATTGTCTCTTTGAGGTTCCACCCACAGAGCTGGTCCCAAACACTGTGGGCCCGAGTGGGTAAAGCAGATGTGGAGAGCACCTGGTATCAAGTCAGCTGCACACGTGTCCTGGTTTCCGCCTCCACTGCTCTACAAACAACGATAAGGATGGCTGAGCCCTTCCACTCTCCAGCCCATCTGAGGAAGTGCTCCAGGCTGCTATTTCAGAAACGGGATGTCTATGGACTCAACTATAGTCTTGGGGTGGGGGGTGGAGAGGATCTGGCTATGGGGAGCACTACACTGAGGAGTGGGTAGAAAGCAGTCTAAGGGGGCTGGAGAGGTGGTCGACTGGCTAAGGGTACTTACTGACTGCTCTTCCAAAGGACCTGGGTTCAACTTCCAGCACCCACATTGTTAAGAGTTCTTCAGTCCAAGCCGGGTGTGGTGGCGCACGCCTTTAATCCCAGCACTTGGGAGGCAGAGGCAGGTGGATCTCTGAGTTCGAGGCCAGCCTGGTCTACAAAGGGAGTCTAGGATAGCCAAGGCTACACAGAGAAACCTGGTCTCGAAAAACCAAAAAAAAAAAAAAAAAAAAAAAAAAAAAAAGTTCTTCAGTCTGCCTACCTATGATGTCATTGCTTACCTGCATGGGTTCGGGACCCTGCGCAGGGCCATATATAAGGACAAACTATCCACGTCCCCCTTCCCCCCACTTCTCCCCCTCTCTCTTTTCTTTTTACTCTTCCTATCTCTGTCTCTCTCTGGGGTACCCCTTCCCCTTTTCCTTCTTCACCAATGTTCGTTTATTTATTTATTTATTTATTGTTTTTTTGAGACAGGGTTTCTCTGTGTAACAGCTCTGTCTGTCCTGGAACTCGCTCTGTAGGCCAGGCTAGCCTTGAATTCAGAGATCCACCTACCTCTGCCTCCCAAGTGCTGGGATTAAAGGCATGCGCCGCCACCACCACCTGGCCCCCCAGGCTCATTTAATAAACAACTCTACAACATAATATCTGCTGCCTGGTACCTTATTACGTTATATCTTAATGCCTTAATTATTAAATATAAAACATATGGCAGCTCACTGTCTTGTTACCCAACCCCCAAGCTCCCACAAGGTTTCTCTGTGTAGCCTTGGCTGTCCTAGACTTGCTTTGTAGATCAGGCTGGCCTCAAACTCACAAAGATCCACCTGCCTCTGCTTCCTGAGTGCTGGGATTTAATTCCAAGATCTGACACTCTCACACGACATACACAGAGGCAAAACACCAATGTGTATAAAATAAAAGCAAATAATTGAGCTGGGTGTGGTGACACGCCTTTAATTCCAGCACTTGGGAGGTAGAGGCAGGCGGATTGCTGTGAGTTCAAGGCCAGTCTAGTCTACAGAGCGAGTCCAAGACAGCGAAGGCTACACAGAGAGACCCTGTCTTGAAAAACCAAAAACCAAAAACCAAAAAAAAAAAAAAAGACGGGGGAGGGGGAGGACACGGGGGATGGAGCAGTAAAAGGCTTTTGACTGCTAAAGGGCATTAGCCACCCATGGACTGCGCCAGTGGAACTTCATCTTTCATACGTTGCTTTGAACAGGTCATTCTGGCTCCTCCATGGCATTGGTCATTCGTGGGCTTTTCTCCTCTTCCTCTGAGTCTTGGGAATTGCTCTGTGCCATTGTTTCCTTACAGGGAATGGTCTCCTATATAGTTTGAGCAGAGGGCAGGGCTTGGCTGAATCATTACTGTTATATATAAAAATTAAAGACAGATGACAGATGATAGAATACAAGGTACCAGACAGATATTATGTTATACAGAGTCTATTAGATGAGCGTGGAGGGAGAAGGAAAGGGGGGAATGGGTACCCCAAAGAGAGAGTGAGGAGAGGGAAGTAGAGAAGTTGTGAGAGGTAGAGAGAGAGAGAGAGAGAGAGAGAGAGAGAGCGCGAGTGCACATGCGTGCCACGTGGAGGGTGTCTTTTACATGGCCCAGAGCAGGGCCACGCCCCCATGGCAGGTAAAAGCAGTGACATCACAGGTAGGCAGACTGTAGCAGAATCCTAACAATTACAGTTTAAATGCTGTGTTTTTTCAGCCCGATTTTGTTCGCACACTCCCCCATGGGATAAGGTGCTTTTGATGGTCATCAGGTGGTGTATGTCTGTGAATCTATGTACAGTTATATGAGTGTGTAGATCCCGTGGAGGTGGGGAAAGGTCTCTTGGCTGCCACTCTTTCTATTGTTTCTCTTTCTTTCTTTCTTTCGTTTTTCAAGACAGGGTTTCTCTGTGTTACAGTCCTGACTATCCTAGACTCGCTTTTGTAGACCAGGCTGGCCTCGAACTCACAGCGATCCGCCTGCCTTTGCCTCCCAAGTGCTGGGATTAAAGGCGTGGGCCACCACGCTGGGCTTTGTTTCCTATTTCTAACAGGTAAAGAAAAGCCAAGATTAAAGTTCTGGGATGAGTGGATGGATCTCTGGGGACACGAGAGAGAGCAACTAGCAGCAATTCCTGTGGAGTTCACATGACTCATGTGCTCTGTCTTTAAGCAGGGACCTAGTGACCCAGCCTCACTGTCTGCTGCTGACCTTCTGGTCCCTGGCCACAGCCTACAGGCTGCCTCGCTTCAGTCAGCTGCAGAGGCCTGCCCACCTAGCTTGTTGCAATGCTCCCCTGGAAGATCAGTTCTTTTTTGGACAACAGGTAGACTGGTAAGTGCAGAACCTGAGGCAAGAACAGATTTTTCAGAGGCAGCTGGCTGGACCACAGCCGTCATAGGCAAAGCAGCAGAGAGGAGGAGCCGCAAATCTCAGAAGGGTGTTTGCAGATGGCATCTGAGGCTGCAGGATGTCGTGCCTGTCATAGGCAAAGCAGCAGAGAGGAGGAGATGCAGATCTCAGAACGGTGTTTCCAGATGGCCTCTGAGGTTGCAGGATGTTGTGCCTGGGAGCCCTTCACGGGAATTCTGCTCCAGCAGTCAAGAGACCCTTTCATCACTTCAGGAGACAGGAACGTTATTCTGGGCAAGCTTTCCTTGGGGCTTGCTGCCTTGGTGATCAGATATGGGAGAATCTCCAATCTCCAGAGTGCCTAAATTAGAATGGCTGACCTTCCCATCCCAGGCATTTGCCTCTGACCTTTGGATTGCCAACATCCTTCCAGCATATTCATGGGGCAATATGGAAGCCAAACACAAAAGGAAAAGCCTGGGTTCAGGCAAGGCTGGGACTGAAGGAACCTGGCTTCCTCCTAAGTTGGTAGATCATATTCAGGCTTCAGGCATTTGGCCTGAGTACCTTAACTAGAAAGGGAGTTAGTTATTCTTTCAAAATCCATACCATAATAAGTGCTTTTGTTTCATCCCCTGAATGGATTTAATTCAAAGTCATTTACTTATTGCAGTGAAAAGATTCAAGCTCAAAGATACTTAATTATGCCCAACCTTTATCCCATTAAGCAGATTAAAAGTCTTAACATATTGGCTGGCCTCCTGTACTGCTGGTCTCTTCGATATGCCCGTTCAATTGCAGTTTGCAAAAAGCAAGAAATTACATCAGCCTTAAAACAGTATTTATTCAGGATTTGGTTCCATTCTGAGCTTATACTTGGCTTAATTGTACTCAGCAAGGGAATAACATTACAGTGACAGCCACTGAATTCATAAGTACATTCCTGTTAGCAAGAAAGGCCGAAAGAGTCGACCAGTGTAAATTATCCTTGGCTACTGAGTAATTACTCTTTCAAGGACTTGGGAAATTGTCAAGTCTTCTGGTGCTGAGCCAGCAGTGTTCTTCAATGTGGAGTTGAAGGAGAGAACAGCACACCTACATGGACGAGTCTCCCATAATATAGAATTTCTTAAAAGGGAGCAAGAAGAAGTCTAAGTATCATGGTGTCTAGTAATGATATTTTACTTGCCACAAAAGACAGGCAGATACATCTTGGAAAAAGGTTGTAATTATGAATGATGTGTATAATACAATATTTTGATGCATGACCAAGTTGTCCTTGGCATCTTGTGCTGAGACATAGAATAAATGTAGAGCCGTCTATGTTTAAAAATATCCAAGAGGCTTGGGGTGGTAGTGGTGCACGCCTTTAATCCCAGCACTCGGGAGGCAGAGACAAGCGGATTGCTATGAGTTCGAGGCCAGTCTGGTCTACAAAGCAAATCCAGGACAGCCAAGGCTAACACAGAGAGACGCTGTCTCAAAAAACCAAAACCAACCAAACAAACAAACGAAGTTATCCGAGAGGTGTACATTAGGGCCTGTGCGTGCATGGATGTGTGTATGATGGTAAATGTTTAACAGCTGAAGCTGAGGAATCAAAGGCCTTGTTGTAGTGCTTGCCAGTCTCCCATGATGTAAATACTCCTATGATCAGTTTTAAACTACCAACGTGGATTTACTGAATTCAGAGCTGGGGAGAGATGTATAGGTTTTTGCTGTTGGTTGGTTGGTTGGTTGGTTGGTTTTTAAGACAGGATTTCTCTGTGTAGCCCTGGCCATACTGGAACTCAGTCTGTAGACCAGGCTGGTCTCGAACTCAGAGATTCAGCTGCCTCTGCCTCCTGAGTACTGGGGTTAAAGGTATGTGCCCCCACCGCCTGGCTGATTAATATTTACTATTAACATGGTTTATCTGCTGTTTACATAAATGCTAATAATAACTATGTTTAGGGTCTGGAGCCCCAGGCTCTTTAGTTAAGTGTTGGAGGAGGGTCTTTTGCGCTGTGTTTTCAGATGCAGATTTCAGTGCCCTGAGATCTGGTTAGTGCCCTGCCACAGGCATTGTCATGAATGTTGAACCATCATATGATGTAAGGAATGCTCCCCAATTATCCCTGATCGGTTAATAAAGGTGCTAAAGGGCTGGAGAGATGGCTCAGTGGTTAAGAGCACCGCCTGCTCTTCCAGAGGTCCTGAGTTCAATTCCCAGCAACCACATGGTGGCCCACATCCATCTATAATGTAATCTGATACCCTCTTCTGCAGATAAAGCACTCATATGCAATAAATAAAATAAATACATCTTTTAAAAAAGGAGAGAGTTGCTGAAGCCTGTGACTGGGCAGAAGAGGGGTGGGGCAGGGCTTAGGTTCCCAGGCTTTGGAGTCTCTGAGGGAGGATGAGAGAGGAAAGATGTAGTGGGCGAGGAGGAAGCAGCTTGATGGCTGGACAGGATTGACTAGGAGCTCATGTGTCACGAGGACAAATTGATGCCCAAGCTGCCCAAAGGTCTTCATATAGGCTTTTAAGTGGGCTGCAAGGGTACTAGGATTAGAGTAGTTCAGAATCTGCCCAGCATAGTACCTACAGACGAATAAAAACTGCGGCCCTATTAGTTTCTAGTATTAATTCATATTTACAGAATAATTAATCCTTCTATAGTTAAGAGCACTTGATGCTCTTTCAGAAAATACCCAAGTTCAGTTTCCATCCTTCACATAGCAGCTCACAACCGTGATGACGCCATTCCGGGGCACCTAACGTTCTAACGTCCACCAAAACTGCATGCCCTTACAGCACGCACTTACATCCTGGCAAAACATGCATACACATAAAATAAAAAGAAATAAATCTCTAAAATAGTAATCACTGTTTAACTGCTAACTTGCAAACCTTAATCCCATTAGCACTTGCGGAGCAGATTCAACGTATTGATATGCTGTGAGTGTGTGGGCACACATGAATGCACAAAGAATTCACTGATATATACGTGTCTCCAGGCCAAGGAAAGTATGAACACTAGAGCCTCTTCCTTCGAGTAGAAATGAATTCCAGAGCAACTCAGAAGAAACCCCAAATACAGGCTATAAATTAAGTTATGAATTCAAGAAGTCCTAAGAGTTTGGTGGAAGCAGCATTAATTAATGCAAAGCTGCACGTTATAAGATCAGACAATCGGCACAATCTCTTTGGAGAATTTACTCAAAGAATATTGTTTGCCCCTACAGTACTTGAGTTTATAGCAACTGATCTGTTTTTATCCTTATGTTTTGAGACAAGGTTTCTCTATGTAGCCTTAGCTTTTCTGGAATTTGCTCTGTACACCAGCATGACCTTGAACCCAGAGAACCACCTGCTACTGCCTCCCAAGTGCTGGATTAAAGGTGTGTACCACCGTGCTCAACTTTGAAGTTGTCCTTTCTTTCTGAAGTCCTTATTTCTCTACTCGCTGTATGAAAATGTTCAGAGCTTCCATAAAGTGCCAGCTTAACCGTCACCAAGGAAGTTGGCCTGGAAATCTTCCTGCAAGGAGCTCCTCAGTACATGATTGTGCCTTAGAATATGTTCGCACCACTGCTGTTATGATAACCAGGGAAAATCTTGGACATTAGCGCCCCCTCCGAATTTGCCTCCTTGGTAACAACACAATCACTTGTTACTACTATTTTGCACATCATTTGGTGCATTTTAGGTACAGGGCATATTTCTAAATGGATGATTATATGGTTGAACTAGAGAGGACAGCAGATACTCTTTAAGCGATTATGAGGTGCTACATACTTCACGTGGATTGTTTTCTGTTTTTTGTGGTTCTCTCCAGAGTGTCATGAGAAAGATACTATTAATACAATTTACCCACAAGGAAGTGAAGACTTAGCTTTTGGAGTCACACCCAAACGTCCTACGGGAAACAGTGATACATCCAGTGTTTGGCCCAGGGCAATTGATTCCTTCTCTCGTTCTTGTACTAAGCTGCCTCCCTACACCATCTGCTCCGGGGATTCTGTCACTCTTTACTCACTGTCTGTGCTTGGGTTCTAGCCTGTCAGCTACTATTCTGGAAGTTATTCAGGCAACTTCGGACACTTAACCCACTATCCAGGTAAGAGTCTTTGCTGAGTTTTGGAAGGAAGAGCTGTCTAACCTCAGCTGAGAGAGACATCTATGTGAAGGAAGAATGGGCCCCTTCCCAACTCCCCAGGACAAAGAGCTTTGGGAGAATTAATTCCTGTCCTTCCATGTGGGGCTTTTCAATGTCAAGAGCTAGTCTCTTAATTAGATCATTTCCCAGCTAAGTAAATATTAAACTTAAGTTCCACTACGCCTTTGGTTAGCAAGTCACAGCTTCCCTGCCTCTTCCTGGAATCTTGGTGGGAAAGAGGGGATGGGAGGGCAACGAAGGTAAGGAGAACCCACGGACCAAGGAATGAGGGGACCCCACAAGTGCTGACAAAGGAGACACTGTGCCAGCTTATGCTGCGGACCCATGAAGCCCAAACACAGTACCCCTTCCAGCAGTTAAATATTAATCAGTGGCACTGTTCCTTCCGTTGGGCATTAATCAGACCTTGTTTAAACAAGTAGTTCTGGGAGTTGCCTTCCAGGAAGCCTACCTGAAGCATGGTGAGGGTTTCTGCACATTGGGGGAGGCAAAGTCCATGGCTTGAGCTCGCTCGTGCTCGCTCCCTCCCTCCCTCCCTCCTCTCTCTCTCTCTCTCTCTCTCTCTCTCTCTCTCTCTCTCTCACACACACACACACACACACACACACACACGCTATAGACCAATGTGAAGCTGGGACTGTCACTGGATTTGATTGGGTGGAATTTCACCTGAAGGACTGGAATGAATCTTGCAGTACCTGCTTAGCAACACAGCCACCTCCCTCTAGGGCTCAGGAAGTTGCCGGGCTTCCCAGTGACTTGACTTCTCTTTATGTGTTGTGTGCACAGTTGTGTACTTAAATATCACAAAGACTTGAAGATTGGAGGCCAGATGGGCTAGACAGACATTTTCCCAGAGCTAGTGAATGAACCAGTCTGGGTCTTTTAGAATGCTCTGGGTTCTAACATAGGGAAAGGTGGACAGACAGTAGGAGATTGAAGGTAAGGGTTCCCTGAAACTGGAGTGACAGATGGTTTGAAGTCACCATGTGGGTGGGACTTAGGGTTTGGTTAGATGAGTCCCTAATTATTCCAGAGTAGATAGATATTTTGTGTGCTCAGACACACTCTCATTATCGCTGTGAGATCTGTCGTCATGCATGAGCAGAATGACACATAAAAATGTGCTCACCAACAGATTTCCCTGCTCTTTAAATTCAGCATACATTGGTGTTTACCCAGCGGGAAGCCTGTAGCTGTGGCTTTTGTTTTGTCCTACAATATGAGGACAATGGCTCAATAGTCCACTTTACGGGTTTTTCAAAGCAACGGATTTCTAGACCAGACAGGGCAGACAGCTACATCATAGTCTTTGTTCATTAGTTGTACTTAGGATGATGAAAAAGACAGAGTCAAGACCAGACCTGTTCTATGAATGAAGTTTCCTGGACAGCCTTCTGGTTAATCTCCCCAGGGCAGCCCGAGGCAATGGTACCTGGGGGTAAAGAAAATGGGAATTCCTACCCGTGTGAGTCACCGGCTGCAGTCCCTTCGGTAACTTGCTGAGCCACCCAGGGCTAAGATGAGGATGAGGAAACAGGACACCCAGCGCATAGATAATTCTGAGGAATGAAGGAGAGATCAGTGGCAACGTCTGAGGGATTACGAGAAGCCACAAACCCTTCTTTGGCATGAACGTTCATAATCAGAAATGTAAATGCGCGTTGTTGCATATATTCTTTCTAAGATCTTTCTACAGAGGCCAGTGAGGTGTTACTGAAGGCATTTGGATTTTAAGTCACATACCATTAGGTGACAATCACCCATGTCCCCCCACCCCTTGCTGCCTCTGAAGTGTCTTACAACTTGCACATGGCTGAAGATGAGACTTGGATTACAATTCTTAGTTAACTATGCATGCATTTCTTTTCTCAGTAGGTATACGGACACCTACCTCCTTCATCCAGTTGACCTGAAGAAGAGACATTTGATGCCGGAACCCTAAATCTTCCCCAAGACTGACTTGCCAGAGGCAACCAGCAGGACTTCTTGACAGCAAGAGGCGTCCCAACAAAGCTCGACCAGTGCTCCGATGGGCCACACAGGAATGCATGGAGTGCCCCAGCCCACATGAAAGGATGGGAGAGTACTCTGCAAGATTGCTGGGAGAAGTGGACCTGAGACCAATAACAGCATCAATACTGGTGCTTCCTGGAGCAACACTGTGAAACAGAAGATCTCTGCTAACTGCCCCAGAGTGTGGAAGACTCTTCAAAAGCACCTACTGGGTGCTGAAGAAATGATTCAGTGTTTAAGAGCATTGACTGTTCTTCCAGAGGACCTGGGTTCAGTTCCCAGCCCCCGTGTGGCAGTTACCTTCAATAATTCCAGTTCCAGGGCACCCAACACCCTCATCTGGCCTCTGAGGGTACTGCATGCCAGCGGCACGTTAAAATAACATGCAGGAAAACACATGTAAAATAAAGTCTTTATTTAAAGACAAGACAAGGAGCTGGAAAGGTGTCTTCAATGGTTAAGAGCACTTGTTGCTCTTGCAGAGGACCTGCATTCGATTCCCAGCATCTACATGTAGGTTCACCACCCCCTCAAGCACCAGGCATGTATGTACTGCTCAGGCACACGTAATAATAATAATAATAATAATAATAATAATAATAATAATAATAATAATTATTATTATTATTATTATTATTATTATTATAGTAATAATAATAAATATAATAATAATTATTATAGTAATAATAAATATAATAATTATTATAGCAATAATAAGAAACATAATTATTATTATTATTATTATAGTAGTAATAATAAATATAATAATAATAATAAAATCTAAAAAAACAAAACAAAAACAAAAACAACCAAATAACTCCACCTGTTACAAAGTCGAATGGAAGGCTGTGTGGCTTAGGGAAACGTCCTACCCTGTACGTCTGCTTCCTCCTTGTAAACGGTGATGGTACAGACAGCATGTGAGTGTTAAGTGAGATGCGACACACGAAGTGCTCAGAACGTGCCCAGCCACAGCTAGAGCGGCACCAATCTTTTGCTCTTCTCTCTGTTTTGCTGACAGAATCCTGGACACAGCTCTGGATCCATCATGGAAGTTCACTGGCTTTGTGGCTAGTAGATTTCACCGACATTGTCTCTACTTCTCCTTTGAGTTTGCTTGCTTTGCCACACTCTTACTTTCTGCCCCTGTCTTATATCCGTAGCCCAAGGGGGGGGGCGGGAAGGGGCTCCTGCCGGCTTAGCAAGTTCCTGTTCTTTCCCTTTATTTGGGAAATTGTCCAGCCTATGTGGTGGGCCTCTCTGGTCCCATCAACTCCCACACATACTAGAACCGGCAGAGTGAGAGGCAGGGAACCAAACCTCAGGTCTCACCTAGCTGGGTGGGACAGTGATTTCCCAAGACAGACAAGGTCCAGGGTTCCCATTGCATTGCGGCAACCATCAGCCTCTAAGAAGCCGACCCGTTTTCTCGCAGTTCCTCAGCTCCTATCCAGAAGCATGATAGAACAGAACTATAGCCTGACTCCACGGATCTCCCCGCAAACCCTTCGCGCAAGCGCTAATTGACAGGCTGCGCGTCTCCACTTTGCGTCCAGGCAAAGCTGTGGGCACATTTCTATCAAGGGGGACCGTTCCCAAACATTCGTGTCGAGAGTGAGCTTTTCCTGAGGAAAGCAACGTGCTTAAACGGAGTATTGTTTTGTCCCCATTTTCTTAATTTGGCTGCCTTTAGGGTACCGAACGAAGGTCAGGCAGTTGTATAAGGACGCAGAGGATGAGTTCAGTAATCTGAGTAATTACATCCGGACTTCATGCTTACTGTTGCAAACACAGAGACATCTGTGATTTGTCAGCCCCTAAGTGGGGCAGGCGCGCAGCAGCACCTGCCTGGTCAAATTCTTTCAGCTCAGGGCCATCTGGGTGTGGGTTTTTGCTGACACCACATAAATCTCATTTCTCTGTAAAAATGCTCTCCCTGTGAGGAACAAACACAGCACTAAAGACGAGGAAACCACATAAAATGTGGGTTTCAGCTTCTGTTAGCTAGCGTGAGGCGAGGGGCAAGCAGAAACAAGAGTCCAGGACAGAAACGACCCTTCCTAACAGACTTCTCAGGAAACGGGGCTGCCGTACCTGCATAACGCTAACTGAGGGGTTCCGCCAGCAGGCCGTGGAGGACATCACCCTGAAACAGCAATCTCCTTGTGACAGGGTGCATTAAGATATCTCTGCTGCACTGGGGAGTCAGAGGCAGGTGGATTACTGTGAGTTCGAGGCCAGCCTGGTCTACAAAGGGAGTCTAGGACAGCCAAGGATACACAGAGAAACCCTGTCTTGAAAAACAAAACAAAACAAAACCAAAAAACCAAACAAAAAAGAGGTATCTCTGCTGTTCAAGAATTAAGCTGTTGACATGGCAAGCCCCATTTCTTAGCTGAGGGATCCTTCTGGGGTTCCAGTTAGTTTCTGCACGGAAGCAAGAAGCTAGTAGGTGGGGAGAGTATGTACACACTGCTGGAAGAGAGAGAGATTAGAAGCTTGAGTTGGGGGAGGGGGAGGTGCAGAGGCTTAGAACAAGTGTCCAGAGGTTTCTTGAGGCCATGGGAGTGAGGGTCATGTCATGTAATGGGAACTGAGGTCACAGAACTAGGCTGCCTCACCATTCCCAAAGATGAGGGGAAAAAAGGTCAGGGTACAAAAAAGCCCACAATCAACTCAGTTATGAAACCAATGCCCTCGCTGGGTTCCACTTTCTTTTCTGTGACAACATAAAAGTCACAAAATTCTATCAGGCTAGGAAGGACAGCCAGGTGAACCATTGTGCTCTTTCAGTCACCTGAAGAGCTGCGCTAGGCCCCCAGTTGCACCTGCTTGCCCTCTGGCACCATCTAGGGCAGCGGTTCTCAACTTGTGGGTGGCTCCCTCCGGGAGCTCCAACAGGAAACAACCCTTTCACAGGGGTTGTCTAAGATTATCGGAAAACATAGATGTTTACATTACAATTCATAACAGTAGCAACATTACAGTTATGAACTAGCAAGCAAATAATTTTATGGTGGGGGCTCACCACAACAGGAACTGTATTAAAGAGTCACAGCATTAGGAAGGCTGAGGACCATTGTTCTAGGACTTTCCAGACACACTGGTGCTTTTTCCATACATGATCCATAGCTGTGAAGCCCTTCATGTCTCTCCTTTTTATGCATATGTTGTTGGTTTGTTCCCTGCCTGAAATGTCTTTCTTTCCTTTTCTGTCTGGAAAACCCTACTCGTCCCCTCAAGCCTCAGGTCAAGTGTTTTCTTTTTTTCTGGGGAGTCTTTTCTGATGGGTCCGCTCACTCCTCTGATCAAGGCCTGTCTCACAGCATTTGCACGTAGCAGATTCGGCTAGCCATTCTCTAAGACCTGGTCTCTTTTTCTTACACACGATAAAGTGGTAGCTAAACGTATGGCCGCCCAGCCAGAGATCAACTCCCCCAGTCCCACCAAATCCCAGCTTACACTGTGTGTATCTGTGTGGGGAATATGAGCTCCCGTGAACTTCCGAAGCCTTCCTGCAACATATATCTGTCCTTAGTCCCCCTTCCTGTAAGCAGGAGTATGAATGTCATAAACACCATGAGCCAGCTTTGACTATTTTTTACCAGTGAGCTATTATCACTAGGTAACCTGTGACCTGTTAACCATGACAAAATGCCCAAAAGCGTCAGCTTAGTTACAAGGAAGGAAGGTTTAAGAAAGTCTATAGTTGAGCCGGGCGTGGTGGCACATGCCTTTAATCCCAGCACTCGGGACTCAGAGGCAGGCAGATCGCTGTGAGTTCGAGGTCAGCCTGGTCTACAAAGTGAGTCCAGGATGGCCAAGGCTACACAGAGAAACCCTGTCTCGAAAAACCAAAAAAAAAAAAAAAGAAAAAGAAAGTCTATAGTTGACTGGCTCCACTGTGGAACTCTCTATGACAATCTCATTTGAAAAGCAAGACTTGCCGGGCATGGGTGTGGTGGCGCACGCCTTTAATCCCAGTGCTTGGGAGGCAGAGGCAGGTGGATCTCTGTGAGTTCGAGGACAACCTGGTCTACGGAGTGAGTCCAGGACAGCTAGGGCTCCACAGAGAAACCCTGTCTCAAAAAACCAAAAACCAAAAACCAACACACAAACAAACAAACAAAACCCAACCCAACCCAAGCCAAACAAAAAACCAAAAACAAAACAACAACAACAAAAAGCAAGACTTAAGGAGGTGATAGAGCATTATACAGCTACATGAAAGACAGTACTGCACAGAGGAAATGGCAGAGTGGGACACTCCTTCATAATGTTGGACCTACATACCTACTGCCTGAAAGTAGCAGACATTGAATTTCCCCCCAAAAGACAACTAATATCCAGATAAGTTTTACCTCTGGGGTCTGTACAGCCTGACTAGTCAACAAATGCTGTAGCAACAGGTTTCTGTGGCTGCCCACAAAGCTGAGAAACCCTTGCTGCAGACGTGACACTTGGCATCCTTCCCTAAGCACCTCTGTGAATAGCAAGTGTGTTGAGGAGCAATCTGGGGCTTAGAGCTTTCATCCAGGGATAGCCCCCGGCTCACCTGTCTGCACTCCCACACAGACCAATTTGGGAAAATCAGAATCAAGAATTACTCAACCTGCCAGGCAGTGGTGGCACACACCTTTAATCCCAGCACTCGGGAGGCAGAGGCAGGTGGATCACTGTGAGTTCGAGGCCAGCCTGGTCTACAAAGGGAGGCCAGGACAGCCAAGACTACACAGAGAAACCCTATCTTGAAAAACAAAAGCAAAACAAAAAAAGAAAGAAAGAAAGAAAAGAAAAAAGAAAAACCAGCCACCACCACCACCAAAAACTCAAACCAAGTCCAACATATATGACTCTTCTGGCATAATTCTTAGGAACTTCAGACACATGCTCTTGCCTCTTCCATGGCAAGGATGGGGGTGGCACAGGAGAGGAAGAGAGGGCACACCGGACACCATTCATCCTGAATCTCTGAGTATATGGGCCACACATGTCTTCACTTACTATGCAGTTCATTTGCCTGGCTGCCCCACCCTCATCCCCACCCCATTCCTCTTTCTTTTCAAAGGAAGACCATGGATGTGTTTTCATTCTTGCTGTTTTAGTGGCTTGTGAATCAGCAGAGAAGAAGTTTCAAACAACGAAAAAATTAAGAGCTTCTGAACAGTTTGTCTTCAAACAGCCTCCTGAGACCTATTAACTGATTAGAAGGGAGGAAATGGGAGTTAGAAGGTGGAGTTGGTGCAGCGCACCCCCCAGCCCCTACCCGCCTTTTTATAGGTTCTAGAGGAGTCCGTGGATACTGAAAGTCAAATGCACAGAGATAATTACCTTTCAAGCTATCCCTATAAAAACATCATCAGGACTGGTGGGTCCCAGATGTGGTAAATACCAGTGCAGGAATTCGGGGAAGGGTGAAGGGTGTGCTTCTATTCTGGATCCCGACCTGCACGCTAGCTGCTGTTGGAGATTCTTCAGCCCTGTGCCAGTCACTCTCCAGGCTCTGCGCCCAGAACCAGCCTCTCCATTCCTGAAGGAAGCAGCCTTGCTGCTTGTCATGAATTAACCTAATAAATGGTCATTTTTATTTGTCCTGTCAAGTAGCTGTGGCTCACATTTTTATTCATCTTGTACGATAGACGCTATGCGATTCTGAATGCCAGGAACTTAATTGGATTACAGGAAACCGTGACAAGGCCCAAAGGTTCGTGCTAGATATTGCGCTGAATTTCCCTAGGGTCGTATCAAAATAGGAAAAGTGGAGGCTGTCTTTCCTGCTCCAACTCAGAGAAAGGGTCAAGCAAGCAGCGCCAGACCCTCAGAGACCCTTCCTGATACAAGTTACTAGAAGGCCTTTCAGATGCTCTCCTACCCTCCAGGTCCTTTACATTGGGAGGGAAAGAATGGGACCTCACACATGGTAGGCAAGTGCTTTACCATGGAGTCACAGCTGTATCCCCTCAATTTAATTTTAAATAAAGAGCAGGCATATCATAAATGTGACTGATGCGGGTTAAGCACACCTGTCAAGCTGAAGAACATTACGTCATCTCCCTCTCAGTCTAGTGAGGAAAGGGCCACCATGGGTGTCTATGTAACCCCATGTGGATGCATGTATTATACACACACAAAGAGATGCAGATCTAAACAGATAGCGTCATGTACATCTCTTTTAAGAGGCAGTAACAAAAGCAACACACTGCACTTGCTTTACGGTCCAGAATAAGACAGCATCAGAGTGAAGAGGAAAAGTGGTTAAGACCTATTCACATCGAAGTGGCCATGCCCTTAGCTTAGCTTTCACCACCTTGCCTGTAAACTCCTCTCCAGCAGACAGCTGCTTGTAAGAGGAATGCTACTTTTTACAAAATGTTCTGTGTTCCCATCAGCCTGTGTTATCCAAAACAAACCCTTTTCTGCTGGCAACAGTGAGTTAGCTGCTATCATGAAACTGGAAAGTCCTGATGTCTACAAGGCATATGGGTAGTCGTCTCGCAAGTCTGACAAAGCTCACGATGACATCCAGACATAAATATGGCAATCACCAATGAACTTGATGAACAGCCATGCCAGCCACGACACCGCAAGCCATCTTGTCTGCTGGCCAGGCTGTCTGCACGCTTTTTTTTTTTCCTGGTTTCTTTTGCTGTCAAAGGTGGATGGATCTCTGGTACCAGGCATGAAGAGGGCTTCATCTTCTTTGAAAACATCTAGAAGCAGAGACGTAGGTAAGGCGCACAGGGATGGGAAATTGTGCATTTGCAACAGGTGTTTATGCTGTCTGTCTGTCCTGCATCTCAAATACATGTCCCACTGCTTTGCTACTGTTCCTTAAGGACTTGCTGTTATGGTTAATAAAAAGAAAACAAAATGATAAGATAATAAGATGTCAAGCAACAGATATTATATGAGGTTTATTAAGTGAGCATGGGGGGAGGGGTACCCCAGAAAGAGAGAAAGTAAGATAGTAGAGCAGGTAGAGACGGGAGAGAGATAAGAGGAGAGAGAGAGGGGGGGGGGGAGGGGTAGAGGGAGAGTAGAAAGAGAGAGAGAGAGCGGCGGAGAGTTAGAAGGAGGCAAGAGAGGTAGAGAGAGACCACGTGTAGGGGTTCTCTTTTATATGGCTCTGGGCAGGGCCCCGCCCCTGTGGCAGGTAAGCAGTGACATTACAGGTAGGCAGACTGAAGCAGAATCCTAACACTTGGCGACTCTGTCAGAGAGCACACTGAGGGCAGGGACCTTTTCGTCTGTATTAAGTTCTAATGCACCCACAGAGTCAAACCTACCGTACTTCATCAGACGCAGAAAAGGATTCACTGGCACCAGGCTGGAACAGACCCCATCCCACTGGGTGGCAAGGTGGTCACCCTTTCCCCTCTTGTAAACAGGAAAAAAAAAAAAAAAAAAAAAAAAAAAAAAAAAGCCACACACCTGTGTTGAAGAGTCTACCAGACCAAATGTCTGACCCAGACTCTGGAGAGTTAGAATGTTGCAGGTCAAAGTATCTAGAGCTATTTTATTCCCTTTGAAAGCCATTTCTGCCCTAACATCCTGGTCTTAGCAGACCACTAGCTTCTGCCACTCCAAAAAAGCCAGGCCTGTCGTCAGATAACATCTGCAACCTACATCAGCACTTACTTGTGGTCTCCACAAATGTATTTCGTATTGGATAAATGCTTTATGACTTTCTTTGTTCTGTAACTAATAAGCTATCTGTAACCACTTCTGTGGTGGAATGTGTCTTTTTGTTTGTTTGGTTTTGGTTTTGTGTTTTCTTTTTTCGAGACAGGATTTCTCTGGGTAGCCTTAGCTGTCCTGGAACTCACTCTGTAGACCAGGCTGGCCTCAAACTCACAGAGATCCACCTGCCTCTGAGCTGGGATTAAAGGCCAACACCACCACGCCCTGCGGAATATATCTTTTGAGATAAGCAGCACCTGTGTTTTCAGGTCATGGTCATTTATGTTTAGCTTCCCCTATTCCCTTGAGGTAAGGCCTAGGATTTGCATCTACACACTCACACTGGACCCCACAGCCTGACACTGTCGGGGCTGGGACACCAGTCTTGCTCAGCTCCATACTGGCCTAATGTTTTGGTGGCCTGTCTTTTTCATCTTGTTTGCAGCTACTGCTGCCTGGCTCACCTCTGCTCTGGACAGCTGCAGGAGGTACAGGTGCAGGTGCAGGTGCAGGTGCAAGTGCAGGGATCTTTCCCAGTGGGATCTTCTTTCATCTCTAACCATGTGCAGAAGAGCTAGCTACTGGACAAAGCTGAAAACACAGTGTTCGTCAATTTGAAACTTTCCAGAGAATCTTAGCGCAAGTCACGCAGCCATTGATATTTTTATCAATTTATTCTGAAATGCATGGTGCTTGCCTCTTCCAGAGTCTTGCTCTTTAAGTGGCTATATTTAAGGTCAAATAATTGTATCTCTTCTACAGGCTCAGAACAGATGGAATCCCAAGCGTTCATTCATTTGTGCAGGAAGTCCTGCGTGAGTTCCGCAGCCAGTCCCCCAATCACACAGCCACCCAGGTGCTTTGCTGCATGCACACTCAAGCTTACTCTGGTTGGGACATGGGACCACACAGCAGAGCATACAGGACAGAGCATCTCTCACTCCTCAGGAAGGCACAGCTGTGGTGGCGCCTGAAAGGGTGGCCCCAGGCTGCCTGCTCCTTATCTCAAGTGTGGGCCTTTTCCTTCATCTCTGTTGTTTCTTTCTTAAGAGACTCCGGGCAGCATTTGAGCCTGCTGGCATTTTCTGGTTTGTAATTATGCAAAGTGGCTGTTTCTTTCGGCTTTTTGATCTCCACAGATGCAGTGAGTGTGCCTCCTGTGTCTTCCTTGTAACTTCTAGATAAGGAATGCTGCCCAGATGTCAGCTGACGTCACCCTGTCCTTTGAGATTTAATAAAGTTGGCTGGAGCCTGTTGGTACACATTCCACAGGAAGCCAGCTGGCCTAGGGTTTGTAGTCACCTTGTTCCATGGCGGTCCTCTACTGACCTGCGACTCGCATGTACCCCATGCCCACAGGTGCTCTCTCTTAGCTGGGGTTCATGGCCTGTCCTTGGCCTTAAAGAAACTATTCAGACCATTTGAGGGCATGGTAGATTTTGCTCTGAATGGAGTCTGCCTGGCATCCTTCTGATGGGACAGTGGCTGACCCGGAGCTAGGGAGCAGGCAACTAATGAGTCAGTGACCTTCTTCCACCATGTCACCATCATCTTTTCTCTCTCCACTGCCTGAGCAAACAGCTGGATGTCACTGCTATTCTGTAAGCCTATTCAGTCTCCAGAGGTGGGGGAGGGGTTACAAGCACTCAAGTCACTAGAATTAACAGGTAGTCCCTTCACAGCAGAACCTGCCTTTGGCCTTCTTTCCCCATGTGCTCCTTATGAATATCCACAGAACTGCAGGACAGAGGGCTTCCCAACACAACAGATCTTCTTCACCCTTTTAATGCCCATATGTGCATATTTATAATATATACATGTACTCACGTAGGTTTTTCACAAATATGAGACGGTGTATTGTAAACAACTTTACTTCTTTTTCTTAATATTTTGAGTGCCTTTCTGTATCGTTGCCAAGTTCTTAAACACAGTTCCCAATAGCTGTGCCATATCTCATAGGGTATCTCACATTCAACCATGGACACGCAGGCAACTTCCAGTTTAACAGAAGAGACTCCCAGCCTTCGTTCCCACTGATAATCATCCCTGCTACATGGCAGTGTGTGTGTGTGTGTGTGTGTGTGTGTGTGTGTGTGTGTGTGTGTGTGTGTGTAAATGAGTTGTTTGGGAGTGGAACTATTATTCCACCACAGGGAGCATACATTGGCTGGGACACCTCTAACACTGCTCCTGAAGATGCTAATGATGGGATATGAAAGATGGCACATGCAGGCAGGCCGGCGCATGCAGGCAGGCCACCGCATGTCGTCTCTGCGTTGCCTTCACTATTCCCACTGCCTGGGCACAAATCTGAATGTCATTCACGATCGGAAAAGCACCTTCAGAGTCACCCTTCCGTGCCATTCACCATGCCAGTTCTCTCACTGTTAAGAGAGAAAGCCCAGATGGGTCTTGACCTGGTTGAAATGGCCCCCACAAAGACAGTGATATCTGTGCTGTTCTGTGGAGCCAAATTTGAGAGGCAGGCTCAGGGTCTCAATCCAGGACTGGACGGGGTGAGGGCGGAGGGAGCATTAGACACCTGTGACTGATGACAATAATCCAGCAATGCTTCTCTGTCACCTCACTCTGTTAGGAAGGCTTATTTGTGGTTTTTCAGCGTGCCACCGACCAGTCAGAGAATAGGTGTTTTTGTCCTGACTGTCATCTCCAGGTTCTGCAGACAACTCTGAGGTCATTTAGGTTGGTGGGAAATGGCAAGATTCCTAAGACAGCGCGTGGGGGTGGGGGGCGGTGAGGGGAGTGTCAGAGGTGCAGGAGTCACATCCAGGAAAGGACAGACACCTGCCTTATCAGCCAGGGTGTGATGTCAGCTTTGTGTTATGAATAGTTACATTTCAAGGGTGAATCTGACCTAAGTCTGTCTGAATGTTATCAATGAGGTAAAGCTTGACACCACATTTTCCTTCCATGGAACTGAAAAAAGCTTAGTCTCTTGGACAAGCCTACAAACCCCAAATTAGAATCCAACATAATTGCTAGGGAGCAAAGGAAGGGATATTTATCTGGGAAGAGATACTTGTCCCTGGGCTGCCGCTGGATAGAGAAGAAATGGTCATAGGCCATAGGCAAATGGCAGTTTGTAAAGGGAAAAGGACATGGTGGCACATGTCTTTAATCCCTAAACTCAGGAGGCAGAGACAGGCAGATCTCTAAATTCAAGGCCAGCCTGGTCTACAGATACAGTTCCAGAACAGCCAAGGCTACACAGAGAAATCTTGTCTCAAAAAAACCAAACCAACCAACTAACCAAACAAACACAAATAAATGCAAAAAGGAAACCCTGTGTTGGGATGAGATGCTTCGTTTTAATTGGGCATGTTAATTATTGCTAGACTTCAATAATTTGCTAGCTGGACCTTGGTAGTCAGCCTCAGGAGAAGGAAGCGGCCAAATAAGGGAATATACCTTGGTGGTTTAGAAATGTAATGTAACCATTTTTAGCAAGACAGAGGGAATGGGAGAAAGGTAAGGCCTGCCAGAGCCATGTTTGCCGGGCTGGGGCCGGCTAGAAACCCTCATCTGGTGCCCCAGGATGTCAATTCTGAAACTATAGTTATACATGGCTATGATCCACCATGTAGGTGCTGAGAATCAAACCCAGGACCTCAGGTAGAGTAGCCATTGCTCTTTGAATGGAGAAAAGAAATCAGTGGGAGACGTGAGTGCTCCTAATAGTCGAGGTTTTTTATTAGAGAGATGAGGGAGAGCACAGGCAGAGGCAGAGACATCTGGGAGAGTCCAGAGTGAACACGGCCAGCGGACTGAAGTCATATGAAGAGAGGTGGGAGGGGAGAGAAGAGAGCTAGGAGGCCAGTAGACGTAAAGGGCAGGAGGCCACAAAGCCAGTATAATCAAAATGGCTGGATTTATAGGGAAGAACAGCTGGAGAAGGGCAGGCCATGCCAGTCCCTGGGATGGAATAGTTTAGGGCAAAGAGTCGGGTAACCAGCCAGGAGGGCCCTGTAACAGGTAGGGACTGAGGCATGCTGCGAGAACCGGGTGGCCAAGTCTGCTTCAATATGTTAAATAGCCATTTTGTCCTGAGTTTGAGACTCAGCCATCTCTCCAGCCCTTGACACACTGGGCTGCTTAGAGCCAGGCAGACCCTGATTGGCTGGATGTGTGTGCAAGTAAGCACAATGTAAAGTGGAATGTATCAGGGACCTGCCCTCCAAATCTGGAGAAGAAAAAAGCTGGGCCAGATAAAAACAACCCTAATCAGAGCAGCCAGGGCTCTGCTCTCCACTGATGGAGGGAAAGCAGGCCCTTGGTTGTCAAAAGGTGCCACAGGACACTTTGCATCCAGGACTGTCTGTCAGCTTCTGGTTGCTATGGTGCTGTTTAGATCACCTCCACAGCCAGCTGCTGTCCTGCTGCCCCAATAGGCTATCCCCAATAGGTGCAGATCATAGGTAGGGCAGGTTTTACTTTGATTGTCCTTTTAGCATGCACCTGATCTCTGCCCCTACTGGATTTTCATGTCTATTTCCATTCGGAAGGTTGTAAAATAAAGTCATGGCTTGTTCTTTTGTTTGTTTGTTTGTTTTGTTTTGTTGGTTTTTTTGTTTGTTTGTTTTAGTTTTGGTGGTTTACTTATTTATTTATTTTTAAAGATTTATTTATTATTATGTGTACAGTACTCTGCTTGCATGTATACCTGTAGGCCAGAGAAGGGCATCAGATCACATTATAGATGCTTGTGAGCCAACATGTGGTTGCTGGGAATTGAACTCAGGACCTCTAGTAGAGCAGTCAGTGCTCTTAACTGCTGAGCCATCTCTCCAGCCCCTTTCTTGTTTTTTTGTTTTGTTTTTGGGGGGGGGGTTGTTGTTGTTGTTGTTTGGTTGGTTTTGGTTTTTCGAGACAGGCTTTCTCTGTGTGACTTTGGCTGTCCTAGACTCACTTTGTAGACCAGGCTGGCCTCGAACTCACAGTGATCCACCTGCCTCTGCCTCCTAAGTGCTGGGATTAAAGGTGTGTGCCATCACAACTGGCCACATAACACAATCTTATCTGAACAAACAACTACAGAGAGAGAGAGAGAGAGAGAGAGAGAGAGAGAGAGAGAGAGAGAGAGACTAGAGGTCAGAGCAAGGACCTCAGCAAAGGACCTTGTATGTATACCATCAGCTTTGCCAAGTGCTCTTAAATAAAGCACAAGAGTCTCTTAATTTCTCTGGAGTTTACTTTCTCCTCTTGTAGGATCTGTGGAAGCCTGTGAATCTGAGAAAACAGCAACAAGTCCATACTACTAGTGTCAGTTCACTTTCCCCAAACTAACACCAAAGGACCCTCTTGTTACACTATTTTATCTTTCATCGGGAATATGTCTCATTGTGTCCATCCCATGCCGCTTAAAGTTCTATTAATTCTGAGTTATAGAGCACACGTGCGTCTGATGTTGATGAAGCACAGGCCTGAGGAGATGCCACTACCTCGCTTGAATCTCCTCTGTAGCTCTCCTAAGACACGGAACACTTTATGAAGCCACCTACTAATGTACAGAGCTGGGTAGGCCAAGCCCTTAGTCTTTGAGAACTTCCAAAGGTTACAAGAAGCCAGCTGACAACCAGTTACTACAGCTGTTAAGATGAAAAGGGATGCAGAAGTTACACACACTAGCGGACTCATCTGGGACATTTGTTTAGCCCATAAACGTCTTTCTTTGAGAACTACCTACCATGATATTTCTTCCCATGGGTATTGCCACCAGCACCATGTTCACACATTTCCCCCTATTTCACCCACAGCTGATGGGACCAAAGCTGAACCAAAGACTCTCCTAAGAATGTTGGACTGTCAACCCAGAGCACTTGTAACCTCAGAAAACTTAAGGAGAAAGGAAAAGATCCAGGCATGGAGGTACAGGCCTATCATCCTAGCACTTCGGAGCCTGAGGCAGGAGGATTTCAAATTAAGGGCCAGACTAGGCTGCATAGTGAGTTCCATGCCATCCGGAAAATACCTTATCTGAGAAAAAGAAGAAAAGAAACGAAGGGAGAATGGAAGGGAGAAGAGGGGAAGGGGAGGAGAGTGACAGACAGGAATAGCTACCTGTGTCCCCACCTTTAGGGCGTGAGAAGAGGACAGCCCTGTGGGCTGCAGCTCTGGTCTGCGTGGACCCAAGCTGCCACAGGGCCTCAGCATCATTACTGTCTTCCTGAAACATTCCGGGAGCACATGAACCATTTCCCTGCTTCTCAAATGGGCTTGTGCGTTTGGCTGAAATCATTCTAAAGACCTGATGACGGCGTAAGCTTCAGTGTGCTTCTGGTTTGAAAAAAAAAAAAAAAAAAAAAAAAAGCACTGGAGGGATGGCTCCAAGGTTAAGAGCACTGTCTGTTCTTCAAAAGGTCCTGAGTTCAATTCCTAGCAACCGTATGGTGGCTCATATTCGTCTATAGTAAGATATGGTGCCTTCCTCTGGCATGCAGGCACCATGCAGGCAGAGTACTGTATAAATAATAAAAAAAAAAATAGGCTGACATCTAACAGTATGGAATCATACAGCCATCCAGAAATGGGTCCAGACGGGCACTGTGAAATTAATATGCTTATGTTACCCAATTTTGTAACACTTCAAACAACAGCACAAACCCTCGAAATCAGCCTGACCTGCAAGCCTGCCAAGCCTGTCCATTTCCTGTCGTGCCCTAGGCGCTGCTCATCTCTGCTCGTGGCTCCCTCTCCTTTCTCCATGTCACCTCCTTTGGATGCTGCAGTGACGCAAAGCTCATCCTGATACATCTTTCTGGGGTTGTAATTTTTCTGGTAGCCACAAGACAAAGTCAACAGCCTCGGTGGGGGGTGAGGTGGGGGAAAAAGGCCCCTGAGTTGTTTTTGTTTTTGTTTCTGGTTTTGGTTTTGGTTTTTCAAGACAGCATTTCTCTGTGTAGTCCTGGCTATCCTGGACTCTCTTTGTAGACCAGGCTGGCCTCAAACTCACAGCGATCTGCCTGCTTCTCCTTAGTGCTAGGATTACAGGAGTGCACCACCAAGCCTGGCTCTGGCCGTGAGTTCTTTAGGAAATGGCGTTGCTATCATGCCTCACACACAGCATCAAGCAACAGTGGTGGCGCACGCCTTTAATCCCAGCACTTGGGAGGCAGAGGCAGGCGGATCGCTGTGAGTTCGAGGCCAGCCTGGTCTACAAAGTGAGTCCAGGATGGCCAAGGCTACACAGAGAAACCCTGTCTCGAAAAACCAAAAAAAAAAAAAAGCAACAGTGATTCACAGTGACTAAGATCTTCAGTGGCTTGGTGGCCATGGCAGGTTCAAGGGTGGTTCACAAATTCTGATGGAAGAGACATGAGATAGCCTTCAGTTTAAGTAGCCAGAGGAATAAGAATTTCTGCAGGAAAAGAAAAGAAAGGGCTGTTTGAGGGCTATCAGGGTCTCTGGGCAAGGAAATGGTGCCAAGCTGGGATGGGTAAGAGACGATGGATCCAGGGTCATGGGAGCAGGGGTAGGCTCTTATTCCTGGAAATAGGATCCAGCAGTTCCACTGAAGAGGTTTGTCCAACCCAAGCTTTCCTGGTGGCAAAATTATCTTTTCTTCTTCCTCTTGGCTGCTCCTCATAAGTAAAATTATGCGAGAAACACACACACACACACACACACACTCACATACACACACACACTCATAAACAACACATGCTCACACATTCACACACACTCACAGACCACACATACACACTCTTCACACAATACTCATGCTCACATACATTCAAACACACCTACGTACACTCACACACATTCACACACATATACTCACAATCAGACACAAAGACATACACACTCACAAACATGATCACACACACTCACAGACACTCACAGGCACACACACACACACACATACTCATAGACACATACTCATGCTCACATTCACTAACATACACACTCACTCACACACTCACACACACTGAAACATACATATACTCACATATATGCTCACACGCATATACACACACTCAGAACTCATACACAAACATACACACGCTCATACATACACACATTACACACATGCTCACAGATACACAACTCATATACACCTGCTCACACACGCACACACACACACACACACACAGAGCTACCCAGAGACACACATAGATATACTCACAGACACACACAAAGACACACACACAGAGATATACACACACAACTCACACACATACCTGCTCACACACACATATATACACTCTTACAGACACTCACATACACATACACACACACTTAAAGACTCTGTACTGAATGGGAGGACACAAGGAATGGGATAACAATTCAGATGTAATATGAATAAATTAATAGAATATATTTTTAAAAAGACTCTGTACTGGTTAGTTTTATGTCAACTTGACACAAGTTAGAGTCATCAGAGAGGTGGAAGCTCAGGTGATAGAATGCTTACATAAGATCTGGGTGTGAGGCCGGGCGTGGTGGCACATGCCTGTAATCCTAGCACTTGGGAGGCGGAGGCAGGTGGATCTCTGTGAGTCTACAAAGTGAGTCCAGGACAGCCATGGCTACACAGAGAAACCCTGTCTCAAAAAAAAAAAAAAAAAAAAAAAAAAAAAAAAAAGAAAGAAAGAAAGAAAGAAAAGAAAAGAAGAAAAGAAGATCTGGGTCTAATGCTGGGTATGGTTGCACATGCCTGTAATCCCAGCACTCAGGAGCCAAAGGCAGGCAGATCTCTGTGATTGAGGCCAGCCTGGTCAACAAAGAGGGTCCAGACCAACCAAGACTACAGAGAAACCCTGTCTCGAAAAACAAAACAAAACAACAACAAAAAGATCCATGTCTAGAAGCCAGGCAGTAGTGGTACACACTTTTAACCCCAGCATATGGGAAGCAGAGGCAAGCAGATCTCTGTGAATTAGAAGCCAGCTTTGTCTACAGAGTGAGTTCTAGGATAGCCAAGGCATACCTGTACACACTCACACACAACACACAGATACATACTTTCAGACACACTCATACCTACATGTTTACACACAAACACACACTCACAGAGAAACCCTGTCCCAGAATGAATTTTTAAAAATCAGGGTGTAGGCAAGCCTGGAGGGCATTTTTTAAAATTAGTGATTCATGGGGAAGGTGCAAACCCATTATGGATGGTGCCATCCTTGGGCTATTGGTCCTGAGTTCTATAAGAAAAACAGGGGAGGGGCTGGAGAGATGGCTCAGAGGTTAAAGGCACTGACTGCTCCTCCAGAGGTCCTGAGTTTAATTCCCAGCAACCACATGGTGGCTCACAACCATCTATACTGTGATCTGATGATGTCCTTTTCTGGCCTGCAAATGTATGTGCAGCCAGAGCACTGTACACATAATAAATAAATAAATCTTTTTTTTTTTTTTTTTAAAGAAAGAAAGAAAGCACCGGGCGTGGTGGCACACACCTTTAATCCCAGCACTCAGGAGGCAGAGGCAGGCATATCTTTATGAGTTCAAGGCCAGCCTGGTCTATAAAGTGAGTCCAGGACAGGCAAGGCTACACAGAGAAACCCTGTCTTGAAAACCTCCCCCCAACAACAACAACAACAACAACAACAACAAAAAAAAAAAAAAAAAGAAAAAAAAAAAAAAAGAAAGAAAGAAAGAAAAGAAAAAAAAAACAAAAAACAAAAAACCAGAAAACAGCTGAATAAGCCAGGAGGAGCAAGGCAGTAAGCAGCATCCCTCCACAGCTCGTGCACCAGCTCGTGCACCAGCTCCTGCATCAGCTCCTGCACCAGCTCCTGCATCAGCTCCTGCCTCCAGGTTCCTGCATCAGCTCCTGCCTTCAGGTTCCTGCATCAGCTCCTGCCTCCAGGTTCCTGCATCAGCTCCTGCCTCCAGGTTCCTGCCTCCAGCTCCTGCACCAGCTCCTGCCTCCAGGTTCCTGCACCAGCTCCTGCCTCCAGGTTCCTGCCCTGCTTAAGTTCCTGCCCTGACTTCTTTTGATAACGAAACTGACAAGGAAGCCTAAGCCAAATGAATACATTCCTCTCTGACTTGCTTTTGGTCATGGTGTTTCATCATAGCAATAAAAATTCCAATACACATATACACTTACAGACAGACACACATACACACATATACAGACAGACACACTTGTACACACTCACACATAGACACCATACTCACAGACACATAGATACACATTTCTACACACATGCTCATAGATACACAAAACACACTCACAGACACACGCATACACACTCACAGACATACCTGTACACACTCACACACAACACACAGATACATACTTTCAGATACACCCATACCTACTCACAGACACATGTTTACATACAAACACATACTCACAGACGTCTTCAAACACAGGCACACACACTTATACAAACTCTCACATGCACTCTCACAGACAGACATACTCGCACATATACATTCATATACAGAGACGCACACTCACACATACATTCACACAGACATACCCTCTCATATACACATAAACACACAACACACACTAGTAATTTTTCTATGTGTCCTGAGAGATTCCCTCATTACTCAACACACACATGCTTCATGATCATGTTCCTGATAATTCCATGGTAACCTAGGCTTCCTGCTAATGCACAGGTGGGGAGTGGGGTGAGGTGAGCAGCCACTGGTTCACCCAGAGCACTGTCCTTCCTTGACTTAATTCAGTCCCCCCAAAAGGCTTCAAGGATCCTGAGGAGCTCCCTTTTAACTGCAGCTGAAACTCCAGTTTCTAGCTTAGTTACTGTCTAGTCTAATGGCAAGTGCTCCTGGCCTGGAGCACTTTGTCTCCTGTCTAATGGAACAGGCCATTGTGGCCAAGCTTCCAGCCCCAGAATGCCAGGTTTTGCCACCAGGCTTTCACAATGTCTAGCAAAGAAGCTGCCAAGCTCTGGCCCAGTGCTGGCTCATTATCCACGGGCAGGGCTCTCCCATGACACCCTGGCTGGCCTTACTGTCACCTCTCTTTGTGGCAACCCTGTAACATCTTGGCTGTTGCAGCAGATAAGCACGGCCAAGGTCTTGAACCCTACTAACCCAGGAGGCTTCTCGGTTCTCCACTAAGTGCAAGCTGACTTACCATTGGCACTCCGGGACTGGGAGCGATTCACGCCTGAGACTCATGCACAGAGTCACAGGAAGAGGAAGTGTGGTCACCAGAGCCCCAGCACTGGGCTGCTCTTTTCCAGAATGGCATCCCCACCTTTCCCTGCCAGTTGGGTGTGGGGACGAGAGGGGCTCGTGAACTCTGACCCCTCGCTGAGAAGCTCTTGACAGTTGGTAGGGAGTCAATTTTCTTAAGGGTGTGGCCTCTGGCAGGCTGACCAAACTCCAGCAGTGGTCCAGATGGATGTCTCTATGGACAGCACAAACTTCAGGGACAGCACCCTCAGGGAGGGTGGTGGTTTGAATGAAAATGGGCCCCATAGGCTCATGGGGAGGTGTGGCCTTGTTGGAGGAAGAGTGTCACTGTGGGCAGGCTTTGAAGGCTCAGAAGCTCAAGTCCTACCCACTCTGTTTTCCTGCTTCCTACAGCTCCAGTACAGAACTCTTAGCTACCTCGCCAGCACCATGTCTGCCTGTGTGTGTGCCATGCTCCCCACCATGATGATAATGGACCAAACTTCTGAACCTGTAAGCCAGCCCCGGTTAAATGTTTTCCTTCATAAACAAACATTGCATGCTCATAGTGTCTTTTCACAGCAATAGAATCTTGAACTAAAACAGTGGGCAGTTGAAAGAAAGAAAGAAAGAAAGAAAGAAAGAAAGAAAGAAAGAAAGAAAGAAAGAAAGAAAAGGGGGCTGGAGAGATGGTATAGTGGTTAAGAGCACTGACTGCTCTTCCAGAGTACCAGGTTCAATTCCCAGCACCCACATGGCAGCTCACACCTGTTCATAACTCTATGATCGGACATAGACACACATACTAGCAAAACACCAATGCACATAAAAATAAAAATAAAATATTTTAAAAATATAAGAAATGAAGACATAAAGTTAGGAGGAGAATTGGGAATGGATCTGAGAAGAACGGGGGTGAATATACCTAAAATACATTCTGTGCATGTATGGAATTCTGAGAGAACTAATAAAAATATTAAATTTTGAAAATTTTGATCATGCTGGGCATGGTAGTACACGTCTGTAATCCCAGCATTCAGTGAGGCAGAGGCAGATCTCTGTGAGTGCAAGGCCAGCCTGGTCTAAAAAGTGAGTTCAAAGGCAGGTGGATCGCTGTGAGTTCGAGGCCAGCGTGGTCTACAAAGTGAGTCCAGGATGGCCAAGGCTACACAGAGAGACCCTGTCTCGAAAAAACAAAACAAAACAAAAAAGTGAGTTCAGAACAGCCAAAGCTACACAGAGAAACCGTGTCTTGAAACAAACAAACAAACAAGCAAACATGTAGGCATAAGGTTATTGTGTAATTTAAATTCTGATTTCTTGTCTAAATGTTGGGTAAACTCTGCTCCCCAATTGTCCCGTTGTTGTGTCAATAAAGCAGCTTACAGCCAATCAATGAGCAGGGGAGAGAATAGGGTTGGACTTCCTGCTAGCTAGAGAAGGAGGAGTTAGGCAGGAAGCTGAGGATTCAGCCAGGGGGAAGGAGCTAGAGCCAAGGAGAGCTACAAAGTGCAACTATTGCTGGGATGCTTTCTGGGAGTAAGACAAAAAAGTATAGAGGGCTAAGGACAGACTTAAACTTCTTAGGATTGTGTTGTGGAACATTGTATTATAAAAGTCTCAATTCTTTGTGTGATAGCTGGGTTAAGAAATAAGCTAGGAGTAACACAGAGACCCTGTCTTGAAAAAATACAAAAACAAAAACAAAGACAAAAACAAAAACAACGAAAAACCCAACAACAAAGAACTAAGCTAAGAGAAACAAACATTGTTTTACAAAAATAACTTCAACACAAACAAACAAACAAACAAACAAAGAATTCTATCTGATTAAAAGAGAAAAGACAGGGCTGGAGCTCCACCTCAACCTTTCCAAGTTAGAATGGCTTTGGGCAAGGGCTTGTAAATCCGCTTGTCAGGCCCCCAGGTGAGTGCAACCTGCTCTGAAGTTACCAGCCGGCACCCAGTCTGCCTCAATCATATCTAGCAGCAGGGCATGGCCGCAAGAGTCCTTTGTTCTTGCCTTCTGACATTCCTGTAGAAAACAAAACAAACCTACAATAACTTCGGAGATGTCAGCACCAGACCCAAGGTAGGAATTCTTAGAGATGAAGTGGGCAAATCATCAATGAAAATATGAACCTCGTGCCGGGCGTGGTGGCCCCCGCCTTTAATCCCAGCACTTGGGAGGCAGAGGCAGGTGGATCTCTGTGAGTTCGAGGCCAGCCTGGTCTACAAAGGGAGTCCAGGACAGCCAAAGCTACACAGAGAAATCCTGTCTGAAAACAAAACAAAACAACAAACAAAAAGAAAATAAGAACCTTGAGTGAGTTGTGTTGTTGTTGCTTATGTGGCTAAGGGCTCCTAAAGCCATTGAGCCCCAATTTACTTATTTAGAAAATAAAGCAGCATTAAGTTTTTGGGAACTCGTTTCAGTTCGGCATTCAGAAAGAACCGCCTTGGCAATGCAGAGGCACCATCCAC
Organism: Acomys russatus; assembly: GCF_903995435.1. NCBI lineage: Eukaryota > Metazoa > Chordata > Mammalia > Rodentia > Muridae > Acomys > Acomys russatus. The sequence goes on from NC_067160.1 coordinate 15,048,732, forward strand.
TAGGAAACCAAATGTCACGAAGAACACCAAGAAAACTGAGATCTTACTACTAGGCCCACAATGACTCTCCATCCATTGATGGTAGGCTGAACATGGACTTTCTATCTTTATCTTGGTTTTGCAAAACCTGTCAATGTAGCCTACACATATTTTGTGCCTGGAACCTTACCCAGCTCTGTGTAGCCTCTGGCTTGAGGGAAGCAGAGTCATATGGTTTCACACACTGACCCTTCTTAAGCCAGTGGGGTCTCAGGTGTCCAAGGTGGGGCTCTTGAGTGACAGCATCCAGAGATTCAGGTGCTAAAGGCTTGGTCCCCAGATGCTGCTGCTTTTGACACTGGCGGCCCCTTTAAGACATGGGGCTGGGTAATGGGAAATGAGGTTATTGGGAATATGCACTTGAAGAGGACATTGGCATCTTGGTCCTTTCCTCTTATATGCTCTTTTTGCATCTCAGCCTCAATGAAGTAAGCAGATTTGGGTCCCCCACATTTCCAACGAGAGAAGAAAGCTGACTTCTCGCAGGTATTTTACCAAACTGACAGAAAGTTAATGTTGAGATTCTGCTCCTGCCTACCTGTGTGATGTCATTGGCTACCTGCCATGGGGGCGTGGCCCTGCCCAGGGCTATATAAAAGGTCAGATCCCCCTCTTATCTCTTATTCCCTTTCTATCTTCCTCTGTCTCTGTCTCTCTGTCTCTCTTTCTGGGATACCACTCTGCCTTTTCCTTCTTTCTCCATGCTCATTAATAAAACTCCTATAATATAATATCTGGCATCTGGTATCTTATTATCTTTTCATCTTATTTTCTTATTTTTTTTAAATCACTACAGTTAATACAAGTAGAAATCCTAAAAATGAGCTTAAATGGCTTGATTTTGGGGTCTAAGAACTGAGCCACCATCTCCATCAAGACATTCTGTGGAGGCTTCGGGACTTTTTAATAGTATTGGCACTCAGTCTGCAAATAAGACGACTCACAGGCTGTCGCCCACCTTTCCTAGTGAGGCGAGTGCTCTGCTCCTATTATTTGTAAGAGAAAACCAGTAATGACTCGGTGGCATTAGAACATTAAGGAATCAACATAATTTCCTTGAGAATTGTCTGGAAGAGAAAGCTTAGGAAAGGATTGCTGTCCCCTCCCCCATAAAGGGTGGCCTAATACTGGAATGTTAGCTAGAGAGGGAGCTTGTTGGCATTCCTTCATAAATGTGTTCGTTCTGTCAAAGCCTGCCTATAACATAGGGGGCATTAGAATGGAGACTCTGTGGCGTGGAGAGCTGACTAAGTGGTTAAGAGAGCCTGCTGCTCTTCCAGAGGACCCCAGTTAAATTCCTGTGTCTGGCATCTCACAACTGCCTGTGACTTCCAGGGCACCAGGCACACAAACATGTAAGAACAGATTCTCTTCCTTTTAAAAGACTCCCCACTGCTCCCACCCCCGCCCTGCCACACACAATAAGATTCTTTGAAATAAAGCTTTAAAACATAATTTAATTAACTAAACTCTGTCTTAAATAACCCCAAGGAAGGTATTTGGAGATCTAGAATTACAATGTTAAACAAACTTGTAAAAATTGTCTATCCTTGGAGACTTCCAGTACAAACCAAGATGAAAAGGACAGATAATAGATTAATTCTTCCACTCAAAGCAGCTGAAAATCCAGGAAAAATATATGAAATAATAGTTCTCTCAAGACATTTCACATCAGGCAGTGAAGGTTAGTGATTCCTGGAAGAATGGGATAAAAGACAAGATGAGCCCTGAGACACACACACACACACACACACACACACACACACACACCACTGAAAGAGTTTCTAAGCCCAGCACTGGAAAGGAAGACTAGACAGCCAGACAAAAACATTACAAGAAAAGAAAACAGACCTACGTTCTTCATAAACAAGATTTATGAATTCTCACCAAGATTTTATCAAACCGAATCCCAACCATCTAAAAAAGAAGAATGTGTTATGACTAAGGATGGCCTAGGAGTGCAAGTATGGCTTGTTCATCATTCAAAAATCCGACAGTACGACTGAACAAATATTTGTGTTTGGGTATGAAGTGTCCTCCCAAACGAGTCACGTGTTGAAGGCTTCCTCCCACCTGGGGCACTTGGTCTGCTGCTGAGGGGTGAGTAGATCCTGGGGGCCCTGACTTAGGCAGCAGACTATCACAGATGCACTAATAACCCGGTGGTATGATTGGAAAGAAGTTGAAACCTTTAGATCTGTGCATCTTTTGGGGGAGTGGGCTGTGGGCTGCTAGGGGTGTGGTCTTGCTCTGGGCCCCTCCCTCCCCTTTTCTTTCTTTGCTTCCCTCACCAAATACCAGGGTTGGAGCCAGCCAACCATGAACTAAAGCCCTTGAAATTGTGTGGCAAAATAAGCCTTTACTCACTTAGGCTAGCCTTATCAAGTATTTTGTTAACAGCAATGAAAAACCCATCAAAACACTGTATTAATATACAAAAAGAAAAGCTATGTGGCCATCTCAACAGAAACAAAAAGAACACTGACAAAGATCCAATTTATATTCCTGATAAATACTCTCAAAGAATATAATATGAAGCCAAAGGGCATATACATTATATTTTTATATAATATTATATTTTTATATTTTCATTATATATTTTATATAATTAATATTATACTTTATATGCAAAAATCCCCCAGATAACATCACACTAATGAAAGAATAAATTCTTTTCCTCCAAAATCAAGAAAAAGAAGATAAGGATGGTCCGTCTGACCATTACCATGTAACATTGTAGTGAAAGTGCTAGCCAGTGCAGTACAGAAACTCCAATGTTTTTGTTGTTGTTGTTGTTTTCCAAGACAGGGTTTCTCTGTGTAGCCTTGGCTGTCCTGGACTCACTTTGTAGACGAGGCTAGCCTCGAACTCACAGCGATCTGCCAGCCTCTGCCTCTGAGTGCTGGGATTAAAGGTGTGCGCCACCACGCCCCACGAGCCAGTGTTTTAAATCATCCATAATAAAAAACAAAACAAAAAGAACACATTACTTTATTTCATGATCATCTGTTAAAACAACAACAACAACAAAACACAACTGAGCCTGGCATGGCAGCACACACCTTTAATCCTAGCACTCAGGAGGCAGAGGTAGGGGGATCTCTGTGATTTCGAGGTCAGCCTGGTCTACTTCGAGAGTTTCAGGACAGCCAGGGCTATTACACAGAGAAACCCTGTCTCAAACAAACAAACAAACAAACAAACAACATTATGGACTCTAAAAAAGCTTTAATAAAACAAAAAGTGAGCTTAGCAAGACAAAGACACAGGATTAATACAATACAAAAATCAACCTAACACCACAAAAATTTAAAAATCAGAGCCATTTATGATGGCATCAAAAATATGTAATACTTAGGGATAAAACTTAAAAAAAAAAAAAAAGAGAGAGACCTTCACATTCAAAGCTAAATGATAGGAGCTGGAGAGTAACTCGTTGGTTAAAAGCCATTTTTCCAGATACCCGGGTTCAGTTCCCAGCACCCACATCAGACAGCTCACAACTGTCTGTAACTCCAGTTCCCAAGGATCAACACTCTTAGGCTACCTGCCTGCTCATGGTGTACATAAACTCATACAAGGCACACACACAAGGCACATACACACACACACACACACTAAATAAATAAATAAATCTTTTTCTAAACTTATGCTGAGGATCTGGAAAGATGATTCAGTGGGGGAAGATCACTTGCTATGCAGGCCTGAGGACCTGAGCTCAGACACTTAGTATTTATATTTATTTATTTATTTATACAGTGCTCTGCCTACATGCATGCCTGAACACCAGAAGAGGGCATCAAATCTCATTATAGAGAGTTTTGAGCCACCATGTGGTTGCTGGGAGTTGAACTCAGGACCTTTGGAAGAGCAGGCAGTGCTCTTAACCTCTGAGCCATCTCTCCAGCCCCCACTTAGTGTTTATGTAAAGAAGCATTCCTTTCCTTCTCTTCCTCCTCTTTACTTTTCCTATGTAAGAAAATGACATTCTGCTGAGGTGTGGTGGCACACTCCTTTAATCCCAGCTGTTGGGAGGCAGAGACAGGCAGCTCTCTGGGAGTTCGAGGCCAGTGTGGTCTACAGAGTGAGTTCCAGGACAGCAAGAACTACACAGAGAGACTGTGTCTTAACAAACAAACAAACAAACACCAAACGGCAACAAACAAAATATTGTCTTAATGACAGGTAACAGGAGGCTAAATGTAAAGTGCCCAGAACATTTGAACAAACGGTTCATTACAGAAAAGAGAAAAAAGTCACATGAACCCTTCACACCTGAATGCATGTAATTAACAATAATATATTACACACTTTAAAGTATCATAGGGTAGCTTTCATGCTATATATTTTTATCACGGTAACATCAATAAAAGCACATGAAAAGATGACCAACATAATTGTTATTAGAAAAACCAAGTCAAATGCACAACAAAATACTATTACATATCTAAAATACCACTACATACATCTAAAATTAAAAATACTGAGCATACCACAGGTTGACCAGCTGCTGGTGGGGTAACAGCACAGACACTGACTGTCTTATACTCTGCTTGGGGGAGATGCCAAATGGCATAATCCTTTTGAGAAATAGTCTGGCAGCTTCTTAAAAAGTGAACTGTTCCTCTAACCTTTTTATCCAGCCATTCTGCTTCTAGATATTTACAAAAGGAAGACGAGAGCTTGCCTACAAATAAGTCATATGCTGTGTCCATAAGAGGTTAGTTTGTAATACGGAAGACGAGAGCTTGTCTACAAATAAGTCATATGCTGTGTCCATAAGAGGTTAGTTTGTAATACGGAAGACGAGAGCTTGTCTACAAATAAGTCATATGCTGTGTCCATAAGAGGTTAGTTTGTAATAACTCAAACCTAGAAACAACTCTAACATCCAGCAACATATGAAGGAGTCAACAAGTTGTGGCACACTGTTTGTTCAGCAGCAAGGTATCCGTGTAACTGCAAGCTGCTGAGCAACAAAAAGGAAGGACCTGTTGATACATGTAGCCACTTGCAGGAATTCCAGTTAGGCACCATGAAAGGCAACACACAAAAAGAATTCAAGAGCCGGGCGTGGTGGCGCACGCCTTTAATCCCAGCACTTGGGAGGCAGAGGCAGGTGGATCGCTGTGAGTTCGAGGCCAGCCTGGTCTACAAAGCAGGTCCAGGACGGCCAAGGCTACACAGAGAAACTCTGTCTCAAAAAAAAAAAAAAAAAAAAAAAAAAAAAAAAAATCAATATCTGAGTCCTTTTACATAAAAAGAGGGGGAAAATATGGAAAAGAATGTCCATCCATAGTAGCAAAAAGTAGCTTAGAGATGCAGGATTTGGAAAACCTTGGGACAGAAGAAAGAGAGATTGCCAAGGAGTATGACAGTATCTTAGAAGGAGATGGACACACACATATTGTTTTAGCATAGTGATGCCTTGAAGACAGCTATGACAAGCATACTTTCCATCTGTGCAGTTATCACCTATCATACGCTTCATTATAACTATCTTTTAATGAACCAATAAAACACAAATAATATATGTTCTGGGGAAAGGGACCCATTGTATGGCTGCCACCACTCTCAGCTCAGGGCAGACATGACCAATCAATCACACAGCTATCCAGGCAGCCATCACTAATCACAAAATGAGGCTCGAGTGCAGAGCAAATTATCAGCCAATCTAAAACCAGTGTTGAGGTTTCCTGATTGCTACTGCACTGGGCAGAAGTTAAGGAAAATGGCAGAAACTAAAGCCAGCCTAGTAAAGACAGGCTGCCAACAAAACATTACAATTTTGATTAGGATATAAATGTGAACTTCTGAAGAATGTCTGTAATGTGCTTGTGGTACGGGTTTAAAACGCATCCATTTTTCCTCCCACAAGATAAATGGTTTCATGCAAAGGAAACTGATAGCATGCCTGCAGAGGCCAGAAGAGGGCATCACATTCCCTAGGGTTGCAATTACAGCCACCCAAAGTGAGTGCTGGGACCCAAACTCAGGCCCTCTGGAAGAACTGTAAGTGCTCGTTTTTTGTTTGTTTGTTTGTTTTGTGTTGTTTTTCGAGACAGGGTTTCTCTATGTAGCCCTGGCTGTCCTGGACTCGCTTAGCAGACCAAGCTGGCCTCGAACTCACAGCAATCTGCCTTCCTCGGCCTCTCAAGTACTGGGATTAAAGGCGTGCGCCACCACGCCCGGCTGTAAGTGCTCTTAACCACTGGGCCACCTCTCCAGTCCTATCCTTATTTTTAAAACAATTTTAATCACGAAAGATGTTTCAATGACTCAAACTGTTTTTGACTTAAAATTAATGTTTTTATGACCAGAAAATTGCTTTACTTTCTAAACAAGGCCAAGAAGCACAATGAGGTAAGAGTATGTAATACCATAAGGCTCAGCGGTGAACTCAAGTGTAAAAACACTGAGATAATAACAGTCTTGATGAGAAAATAAATCCTGAGTTTACAGTGTGAGTAAATGTTTCTCTTAAGAAGCACTGACTTCTTCTTTCTTTCAAAGCTGTTTGGTAGCAACATGTGCCCATTCAGATAAAGGGAGAGGGAGGAGGTGTAGCTCGCAGGCAGCACGTGCTTAGTGTGCACGGAACTTTGAGCCCAAGCACTAAAGTAGGATAAAACAAAACGAAAGAGATAGGTTGAATGCCAGCTTATGGTAAGCAAGATGCACCCATCTGTGAGCCAGAGGCGAGTGCTACACAAGCTGACTCCCCAGGATTTATTTCCTGCCCTTTCGTTTTCTTCCCAGACTCTTCTTCTGTGATATAACAAATATCCTTGCTGTTTGAACCAGCCAAAATGAAGCCTTACTTATTTAAAAAGAAAATTTTTTTTGCTTATTTGTGTGTGTGTGTGTGTGTGTGTGTGTGTGTGTGTGTGTGTGTGTGTGTAATATGTGATGTGTGCATGTGACCCTGGAGGCCAGCAGAGGGCGCTGGATCCCCTGGAACTATAGTTATAGATGATTATGAAATGCCCAATATGGGTGCTGAGAACTGAATTCAGGCTCTCTGTAAGAACAGCAAATGCTCTTAGCCTGCATGCCATCTCCCAGCCCCAAGATGAAGTTTTCTCACCCGTAGCCCCAGAGGTCAGGTCTGATACAACCCCTGCAGGAGTCCGTTTCCTTAGTAGTGGGGTGAGGACAGTAAAATTGGCCTGGTGGAGTGTGTGCCAGCCAGTGAAGTCACACACTCAGAACCTGCTAAAGAGAGTGCAAGCCCTTTTGCTCTCCTTTCCTTTTCTCTCTTGGGAAAATTTCAACTTAAGTATTAGGGAGAAAGTTCCATAATTACAAAGGTGTTCGTTATGTCATCTGCTGAGCCCGATGCTATCAACTTGGAAAGAATTATTACATTAGCCATGATTTTCCTCCAATTTTTGTTATTGTCAAGCCCCTCAAAAGGATTTATTCCAGGAAATGATTTTCAAAGGGTCTGTGAGTGAAAACCTAAATTTGCACCACGCACGCACACACGCAACAAAGAAAATGGTTGAGGAGACGCTTTGCACCAGTAAACAAGCCCTGACGCTGACAGCTCGCAGCTGTGGCCCATTTTCCTTCCATGGTGATTAAAAAAAAAAAAAAAAATTAATTTGGAAAATGTCAAACTCACAGAAAAGTTGCGATGAGAAAAATGTAAGGCAACTAAGAACACCTGTCCATCCGTTACCCAGATTAAACAATTGTCAGCATGGCAGTCATCTGCTTTGCTCTGTCTCCAGGCAGTCAGACAATACATATGGAAGTACACAGTCATACATCCTAATTTTTTGTGTTAGGTTTTTATTTTGGAATTTAAACACTTGGAAAAGCAGACACCTGTATATGAGTTGTACGTAGCACAAAATTCACATTTTTATAAAGGTGGTCAGTTAAAAATAAGCCTTCCTGCACGGTATGGTGGAACATGCTTTAATCCCAGCACAAGGGAGGCATCTCTGTGAGTTCAAGGCCAGCCTGGTCTACAAAGTGAGTTCCAGGACAGCAAGGGGTGGCTATTACAGAAAGAAACTCTAACTCAAAAAACAAAACAAAGAAACAAACAAAAAACTATACATAAATAAAATAAGCCCTCCTTTTTTCCCTATAGCTTAGACATGTAGGAATTGGGCTTGAGAATTTCTAATTATAATTACAAATTATATTTTATATTATTAATATATAAAATATAACATAATTGTGAAGCAATATATTTATATTTATAGCATAATTATAAATTTCATTTATAATTTATGAAGGAATAGGTTAGGGTCTGAATCTGAAATGTCCCCATGGGCTCACATTTTGAAAGCTCAATCCCCAGCTAAGTAGCACTATTTTGGGATGCTGTGGCAGGAGATGGGGCCTGGATGGAGTAAATGGGTCTAGGTTCAGGCCTTAGAAGGCTACACAGGAATCCTGGTTTTGGTCCTGCTGTCTGTTTCCTTGTCCCTACCATGTGGACAGTTGCCAACATGTTCCATGCATCCTCCATGCATCTTCCATGCATCCTCCATGTATCTTCCATGCATCCACCATATATTTTTCATGCACCCACCATGCATCTTCCATGCATCCTCCATGCATCTTCCATGCATCCACCATGACCTCCCATTATGATGGACTGTAACTCTCTGAAATCATGAGCCAAAGTAAGTCTTTTCTTCTGTAGCTGTTTTTGTCAGGTTGTTTGTCACAGTAAAACAAAACAAAACCAAACAAAATAAAATCTAACTAATATGGATATCTGCTACAAGGGAAGTAGGGTCATTCCGGTTATAAACCTGACCGCGTGGTTCTTGGGCCTCTGGAACTGGTTTGTGGAAAGAATTTTTGAGAGTTTGGAGATATGGGATACAGAAACCCCAGAACACTGTAATTCAGTGATTAATGGGTGGGTAGGTGGGAGCTTAGGAGACTAGGATGTGGGTGGTAAAGAGTGTGCCCACCAGCATTTGGATAGAAGCAAGGATTCTTCTAGCAATTAGACTAGCGGACATCAGTGCTACTGTCTGAGAGGAAAAAAAATTGTCTATATTTTCCTCATGTTTTGGAAATTTGAGTAAAGAAGGCTTAAAAACTAGTGGACTAAGCCAAGCAGTGGTGGCACACTCCTTTAGTCCCGGCACTTGGGAGGCAGAGGCAGGTGGATCTCTAAGTTTGAGGCCAGCTTAGTTTACAGAGTGAGTGAGTTCCAGGACAGCCAAGGCTACACAGAGAAACCCTGTCTTGAAAAACAAAACAAGCCAGGAGTGGTGGCACATGTCTTTAATCCCAGCACTCGGGAGGCAGAGGCAGGTGGATCGATGTGAGTTGGAAGCCAGCCTGGTCTACAAAGCAAGCCTAGAACTGCCAAAATAACACAGAGAAACCCTGTCTTGGGGGGGGGGGGTAAAAAAGGAAAGAAATCAAAAAAAGAGAAACAAAACAAAAAACCAAACCAACAAAAACAACAACAAATAGTGGACTAATTTACTTGCTGGAGTAGATTTCCATGCAGCTAGGATTCAGCTTCCTTTTCCTCCACCCTTACCCGGTTCTTTATTTAACCTTTTATTTAGCATATATTAGTTATACACAATACTGGGTTTTATTGTGACATTTTCATACAAGTGAATTTTGATTATGCTGATATCATTATCATATTGTTTTCCCCTCTTTACTGGTCCTCCTTTTCTTTTCATGCTCTGTCTCTGTCTGTCTTTCTCTTTGTCTCTCTCTGTCTCTGTCTCTCTGTGTCTCTCTGTGTCTCTGTCTCTGTCTCTGTCTCTCTCTCTCTCTCTGTGTGTGTGTGTGTGTGTGTGTGTGTGTGTGTGTGTGTGTGTGTGTGCCAGTGAGCGTAATTAAAGTCACTTGCAGAAGTACGGATAAGAAGCTTTTTAATAGAAGCACAGAGAACTTGTCAAGGGCTGTTCCACTGGAGACCACTCGACACTAGCTGCTTCTGCATAGATAAGGGAGCATCGGGTCTCCGGAGGCCTTCTCCCTCCATGACAGAGTATGGACAGCCGGATCTGCTCTAGGTCTCATGTGGGTGATAATACCTGCTGAGAATTCAAGACTGTAAAAGGCACAACATGCCTAGAGGACAGCATTCCTCAGTCAACATCCTACCCTTCCTCTAGCTCTTGCGTTCCATCATCTATCTATCTATCTATCTATCTATCTATCTATCTATCTATCTATCTATTATCTATGTATGTATGTATCTATCTATCTACCTATTCACTTTACATCCTGGTGGTAGATTGTAGCCCCCTCCCTCCTCTCCACCTGTTCCCGCCTTCCCTTCCGTTTCCCCCTACCTCCCCTACTCCTCAGAAAAGGGGAGCCCCCACCACCCCAGCCTGCCTGGCACATCAAGTCTCATCAGGACTGAGCTCATCCTCTTTCTCTGAGGCCCAGCAAGGCAGCCCCACCAGAGGGAAGTGATCGAAAAGCAGGCAAGAGGCTCCACGTTAGAGACTTCCTCTGCTTCCTTTAGTAGGCCTTTCTGCTCTCTCTTCTTCAATATCCCCTGAGAGCCTTAAAAAGCTGATGTAAGTGTCCCATTTAGGGCTGAGCATTCAACAACTACGTATTTTCAGCTCTTCGGTCAGTCAGGAGTTGGCAGTGACTGCTTTCCATTATAAAAACATCACTAACCAAAGCTGACAACAACAACAAAAACATTTAGGAGGTGATTTGACAGACACATCATGTCTCTTTAATAAATTAATAGCAGTAGCTTTCCCCACCAAGGCCTATGACTCCCTAGGGATGAGGTTTAGAGGACCAGATGTGCAGTCCATCTTGGAAAGCACCTCCGATCCACTCAGAAGATGACTGGCTACCCCACAGCTGTTGTGGCATTGTCTAACCAGGAGGCACACCTTGCCTGGCAGATTGGTAGTGTATCATCTGGGCATACACAGCCAAGTGACACTGTTGGTGACACTTCCCCTCCAGCAGCGCGCATGGCACTTCCTAGCACTGTGCTAGCCATAGTGCCAGTTCCTTGTAGCCATGTTTACAGTGAGACTTGGCAGCTAAAAGGAGAACAGGGGGAAAAAAAGAGCAAAATGCGCAGTTGGAGAGCACATGTGAACTTAAAGCCATAAACAAAGTGGGTTGCAGAAAAGTCAGGAGCAGTTGTTAAAGAGTTCAGCACCATTAAAAGGAAGCCTCACACTTCACCCTGGGATGTTAAGAAATGAACCTTGAGGGCATAGTGGCACATGCCTTCAATCCCAGCACTCGGGAAGCAGAGGCAGGCAGATCAAGGCCAGCCTGGTCTATAAAGCGAGTCCAGGACAGCCAAGGCTAACAGAGAGATTCTGTCTCGAACTCCCCCCCCCCCCCGAAAAAAAAGAAAATAAAAGAAAAGAAATGAACCTTGAGAGGCTAAAAATGCAAACTCATTTGAAAGATTTTCCTTAAAGAGAGAGAAAGCCTCAGGGGTTCCCAACTTGCAAAGAGGGAAAACTAGAAAACTCTCTAGAAAAGTGTTCCTTCAGGTTTCAAAGACACCCAGAGACCCCTGTAACTATGGTCCACAGAACCCAGACTTGCTCATGTGGTACTGTTTTATAGGTATTGCTGGTTAGGGTTCAGTTGGTTGGTTGGTTGGTTGGTCCAACTTGACATAGCTTGGGTGATGGGGGAAGAGGAATTCTTTTCTTTTTTTCCGAGACAGAGTTCCTCTGTGTAGCCTTGGCTGTTCCGGAGTAGCTTTGTAGACCAGGCTGGCCTTGGACTTGCAGTGTGATCTGCCTGTCTCTACCTCCCAAGTGCTGGGGTTAAAGGCATGCACCACCACCACCCGGCAAAGAGGAGTTCTTAATTGAGAAAATACCTCTACAGGATTGGTCTATAGGGCTTTATCATCATCATCATTATTACTATTATTGTTGTTGTTATTATTAATGGTTGATATGGGAGGGCCCAACCAACTGTGGGTGGTGCCACCTCTGAGCTAGTAGTGATCCTGGGTTGTGTAAGAAAGCAAACTGATTGAGCCCTGAGGAACAAGCCAGTAAATAGCGGCCCTCCATTGTTTTTGCTCTGGGTTCCTGTCTACAGGTTCCTACTCGAGTTCCTGCTCCAATTTTCTGTCATGATGGACTGTAAACTTTGAGATGAAAAAAAAAAAAAACTTCCTCTCCAAGCTGCTTTTGGTCATTACACTTATCACAGCAATAGAAAACAAACTGATACAGAACGCATACATGCAAAATATGAATAGTCATGGAGGCTTGGACCAACATTCTAGAAACTCCTTGTGAAAATAAGTATAATTTGGAGAGCCTTTTCTAATCACTGCTCTGGCTCCTCAGTAATGAGACAGAGACTCACTAGATTTATTCAACAAGCTGGCCTGGCTACTTCGCAGCAGCATTCCCCTAATTACTTGTCATATTGGTCAGTCCTCATGGCCATGTTCTTTCCCTGCTCTTCTTTGTTCTTCTGTCCCTCTCCCTCATAATCCCTACCTGAGACCCCTCACTGGATCAGAAGTTCAGTCTTCCTATACTCTCTGTCCAGTTCGGCTGTTTAGTTTCTTTATTAACTGATCAGAGATATTTATGGAGAGCAATATTGATACCGAGATTCTTCATAGAAATGTGACAGTGACCATGTCTGGACTGTAACCAGATCTTGGGGCACAGAAATCAGCATCTGAATACAGAGCATACCAGACCAACCCCCAACAAATTCATACAAGGCCAGGCAATGTATTAGCAGGTTCATGTTTCTTCTAGAAACCCCCTGCTATACAGAGATCTGGAGGTGAATCCCAAGTTGCAATGGAACTCCCCCAAATCGTTGGCAATCCGATATCGAGGAGAGCTGCAGCCACCAAGGCCTGGCTCAAGAGAGAAGCCCTGTGTGCTACAGGTGGCAGGGCCACGGGAGAAACACGGCCTACACCCACTGGAGCTTATGGCATAAAATCACGTGTCCAGGATACCAGGCTTGGAACTTCAGGACTTAACGTTCACCCTGCTGTGTGATTCAGTCTTTCCTTGCTATTGACCTGTTTGGGGCGTGACTGTTTACTACTGCCACTGCCCATGGGAAACGCACACCTCTCTTATTTTCAGAGGCAAACGGTTAAGTCTCTGAAATCTCAGAGAAGACTTTACACCGGATTTGTGAATAGTGTTGGAACTGCTGAGACTCTAAGGTCTCTTGAAGTGGGTTAAATGCACTGGGGAAATAGTTTGAATCTGAAGCCCCGCCCCCCCCAACAGGCTTATGCTTTCAATTGGTGTTCTCTAGCTAGTGGTGTTACTTAGGGAGGCTGAGGGCCTCTGTAGGATGGGACCTAATTGGCAGAAATGGGTTATGCCTTTGAAGGTCATCTGTGGCCCCTGGTTTCAGTCTTGCTCTCTGCTCCCTAGTCCAGCATGCTGGGAACGGCCAGCCTTTCCCACGCTCCCACTGCCATGGACCAAGCCACTGTACTGTGTCTTTCCCTAAACGGCAGAAAGTCTTCCTCTTATAAATTGTTCCTCTCAGGGATTTTGTCATAATGGCATAAAAATTAATTTAATTTTAAGATCCTGCGAAGCCACTCTTTTCCCACTCCCACTAAAGGCTCTAGGCACCGAGGACGCTGGAGAAAAAGAACAATTAGTGCAACCAGCAAGGCAGGGCAGCGAAGCCCTGGGACTCAGAATCAGGACCCAGACCCATGTCTCCTTGGATGAGCCTAGGAACTGAAGAGTTGGGGGCGAACTGCATAGATTCTCACATCTGTCTTCACACCATAAAATGGGGCTGGTGGTGGGAAGGCATGAGGTCTCAGGCTCCACCTAATTTTGTAACCGGTATGTCCTGCTGTGGGGCGTGGCTGGCTTGCCCAGCCCTCTACCTAGGGGCGGGGCTTCCGCTCTCCCAGAGACTCTTCATTATAGAAACCAGACATTTTGCCCTTCTGCCCGCCCTTGTCCTTTCCCCACCTCCTTGCCCTCTCTCCTTCCGTCCCCCCCCCCCCCCCCCCCCCCGCCCCGCAACCTCAAGCTAGCAGGCTCCTCCTTCTCTTCTCCCTCCTGTGCCACTTCCAATAAACCTGCATTTATATATTATAGCCTCGTTGCAATTACCTTGTTCCATTTATTTAATCAATCAGTGACGTTCAAAATCTAAAGGCCGAGAGTCCTCCAAGTGTAATCCAGTAGAATCGGGGCGCCTGGACTCAATTGTTACGATGCTGACTGCTCAAGAAACAATTACGTAGCCAGGTGTGTTAGCGCACGCCTTTAATCCCAGCATTTGGGAGGCAGAGGCAGGTGGATCTCTGTGAGTTCGAGGCCAGCCTGGTCTACAAAGAGAGTTCCAGGACAGCCAAGGCTACACAGAGATACCCTGTCTCCAACAAAACAACAACAACAACAACAACAACAACAACAACAACAGAAACAGTTACATCCTGTTACAATACGGTATAAAAGCAACATAAAGCTGCAAGATTTCTTTTAAGTACTATGCTATTTTACCCAAACTACAAAATGAGGGATTGATTCTGTGCATTCACGCTTGTGGTGTGTGTGTGTGTGCATGTGCGTGTGCGTGTGCGTGTGCGTGTGTGTGTTCAACTTTAGGTCCTTTCTCTTCAGGTACCATTCTCTTTGGTTTCTGAGGCAGGGTCTCTTTGTGGGACTCTGCTGGACAAGGTTGAAGTCTGCCATGTTGTGCTTGCTCTATGAAGGCCAACTCCCTTTTCTTACGGGGTTCACATTCCATCTGATTTGGTAGCCCCATATCCTGTAAGGAGCATCACATAGCCCTCAGGGAAGATTACAGGCCTGACCCCTTCCTCATAAGGAACTTCTTCCACATGCACAGGAATTCCTGGAAGTACCGCTCCCTATGCTGAGGAGATTCTAGCTCCAGCAAATGACCTCTAATCGTACCTAGAAGTCACCCCCTCACATGTAGGATACCCCAAGTACCGTTTTCTCCTTCTTGTGATAGCGCCTCATGTTACTGCCTGTAAATGAGGTATTGTACCACTGTGTGTAGATTAAATATTCTGGCACCCTTAGGCCCCTATCAAATCAGACACATGCACCCTCAAAACCCCTCCCCACTGCCCAAGGTTATAAATAAAGGCCACAGGGCTTGCTGTGGGCACTCTCTTGCTCGCCACTCCTCCACCGTGGTCATCTAAGACTCCACTTATTCTAGGGGGAAACGCTGCTGGATGCCTGCTGGTCAGGCAGCAATGGCAGAAGTGCCTTTGGAGCAGCTGGGGCCTGCTTCGACACTGCTGCTAGCTCGGTGATGACCCCCAGGTGAAGCACCTGCCAGAGGGCTTCAGGCATCTGCCTGCTTCTCCTGCACTTGGCACAGCAGTTCACAGAAGGAGCTGTAACACTTGGTATCATCACAGGCGTCTGGAGCTCCTGAGCCCTGCGGTCTCATTCTGAAAAAGAGCTAAGCTCTGGCACTCCATAGAAAACTCATATTCCACCTCTCATGGAGAGGCCGAGAACCTGGCTTAGTGGCCGGGCCACGAGCCTCATCCTAAAGTGCTCTAGCTGCCCCTCAACAAGAACGCAGACCTTGAGGTCCATATGTTCTCCCCTGGAGTCAAGCAGCACCTGACCAGCCATGGGACATGGCGCCTGGACCCAGCTCACCCCACTGGATGCTGAACGACAGTCTCTTACTGGCCTAGAAATTCAGCTAGTCAGCGAGGCTGGCTGGCCATCCAGCTCTAGGGATCTGCCAGTCTCCACTACTCTGGGATAGTCAAGGTGTGGCATTCATTGTACTTACTCAAGCATCTTAGTAATGACACTAGAACCTCGAACCCACCCCTCCACCCCCAACTCCTGTTTCCCCATTTTTCCTTAAGAAAACATCACTTTGGCCAGACACATGCAATCATGAACACCAGAAGGTAGGTCTTGGCAACCTCAGAGAAAAAGGGTGGTCCATAATTCCCACTACATGTGTTGAAATTTTCTACCAACCCCCCTCTAGCTGGGCAGCTGTTAAAAGCATGAGCCTTTTGTTTGTGGTAAGCAATACAGAAACGCCAGCATCTCTTAGAGCCTTCTAGACAGGCTATCATACAAGAGTTGAGGGTGATTGATTTCATTGGCCAGGGCCAAAACACAGCCCCCAGAGGAATCTTCTGGAAAAGATGTCAGGGCCTGGGCAAGCTTCCTGCAACCAAACAAGCCAAAGCAGAATGCAGGCATGGATTTGCTTTTCAAATGTTAATGAGTGTTCCTAATCAGATAAATGTGGCTTTCACCAAACTCTGCACCCACTCACTCTGGTTTGAGGCTGGACTAGGCTGGTGTGTACTTGATTAAACAGAGCCAGGATCTAATCTAGGGCAGTCCTGGCTTTTTTTTTTTTTTTAAAGATCATTAGGAATATTGTAAATAAAACATTAAAAAATATATAAATCTCCCATCTTCTCCAGTTCCAACAAAATGATACATCAATTTGCCCAAAGGAGCCAGTGCTTAGCTCAAGAAAAAAATCAGATCTCATAAAAAGGGGGGAAGGAAGGAGGGAGGAAAAGAGAGAGAGAGAAGGAGGAGGAGGAGACAAGGGGAAAGGAGGGAAAGGAGGGAGAGGAGGAGGATGGGAAAATTTAAGGGAAATCAGGCCATCTGTAGAAAGCACAACCTGGGGCACCTTGTTTAGGAGCTCTCTCCCCCAGGCCTTGAGATGCTGGATTTCAAGTCCTTGAGAAAGAAACACAAAGCATGAGCATGCAGCGGGGGGAGGGGGGCTGGGAGCTGTAGGTCTTCAGAACACCCAACCCCCAGCCCTTACCCCTCCCCTAGTGCCAGGGATCTTTGGCAGGCTCCTCCACTCCTCCCACACTGGCCACATGGCTGTAGCTGTGTGCAACGTCCATTCCTGATGAGGGTCCAGGGAAGCTGGAGGTTCAGAGAGGCTGTGAGAGCACAAATCTCAGAAATAGAATCCACTGCTCATGTTTTAATTATTTTTCCCCCTCACAGCATTTGCAATATATATATATACACATACTGGATGTAAACACATTTTTGTTTCGATCCCAAGTGTGGGATATGAAACAGACTTGTGAGAGAACAGGTAATGTTTGTCCAATAAAAGAGAAACTACCTCTAGCGGGAGCATGGTCTTTGCCAACTGATAACATCCTAGTATGGACTCTGGGTCCCAAAGAAAGAGGCTTGTCTTTTTTTAGCTTTTTGATCTTGACATCATTTCTTATTGTTTGGTTGTTCACCACTCCGCTTTGAGACACTCCAGAGAACACTTTGAGGTTCTGAGTTCCAGCTGATGTGGTTGCAGTCACATTTGCTGAATTGCGGGTTTGTTGTTTAACGGGTCTGCTGGAATCCTGCTGACTACAACAGTGGAATTGCTCCAAGGAACTAAGCCTAAAAAGATCTACTTCTCGTTCCCATTAACCTCTTTTCTCTCCTATCTAGGGTAGGTGGGTTGGAAGGGAGGAATAAGCATTAAAGAACCCTAAATAAGGTAGTTTTGAAAAAGTTCAAAGCCTACAGATAGGTCTATCAAAATCTAAGTAAGGGTCTCTTAGAACTTAGAATAAAATTTAAAAACAAACAAACAAACAAACAAACAAACAAAACAGCACCACAAAGAAAACAATGGCTGTGGAGAAGGAAGAAAGGGCATTGCCTGCTCTAGCTTCTCCCACAGGGTCTCATGTAGGCCAGGTTGGCCCCAAACTCATTATATAGCCAATGATTACATTAAACTTCTGAACCTCCCCCCTCCACTTCCTAAATGCTAGGATTACAGGTATGTACCACCATACCTGGCTTGCCATACTCGTTTTTGGAAGCATTTATTGCCATTGTATCTTTTATGAAATATAATATGCACCACACAACAGATATTATATGGAGATGTTTATTAAATGAGCATGGGGAAAGAAGAAAAAGGGGGAGGGGTACCCCAGAGAGAAACAAAGAGACAGAGACAGAGAAAGAAAGCGAAGGAAGGAGAGAGCTATGGGAAGGGTTTGACCTTTTATAAACTTGGGCAGCGCCACACCCAGTGGGAGGTAGGCAATGACATCACAGGTAGGCAGACTGGGGCAGAATTCTAACATTCCTTCCTTTGCCTATAATTAAAAAAATGAGGATTTTTTTTTGGATTGTTTTTTATTTGAGGTAAGTTAAAGTATAGTAACATAGGTAAGGGAGAAAAGAGAAAGAAAAAAGCAATAACAACAAAATGTTCAAAATACATGGTGAAGGAGAAGGAAAAGTTCTGTCCTGAAAGTTCAGGGTAGAGGGCAGAGTATGTCAGCCATGTCCTGCAGCAGATAGGAGTGCTGGGAGAACCTGGAGCTGTTTGACCCAGGTCTGGAGCACACACCATTTCAGACTTTTGTAAATGAATAAGGGGTGAAGCAATCAATGTCTTTGACTGCTTCCTGATGACAGTAGGGCAGTGACAGGAGGTTAAAAGGCTGAAATGTTGACCAGGTTTCCAGAAGAACAAGCTGTTGCCTTTGCTGTCCAGGGTCTGAGAATATCTGTGGCTAGGAGGGGCAATGCAGGTCTAGCTGACACAATCTGTGAGGTTAGACTGGAGCAACTGTGGTTAGTTGCTTTGACTGTGTCCTGGACATAAGCAGTCTGGCAGGATACTGGAACATATATGTGGGCAGAAGACAAAGTTGCTTAGGGAGAAAATTCCCTTTAGGTGTACATTGGAAACTCTTGGAAGAGCAAAAAAAAAAAAAAAAAAAAAAAAAAAAAAAAAAAAAAAAAAAAAAAATAAGGAAAGAGACAATGTTTGAAAAACTTGGGAGAGGAAAAAAAAAAAGATTTGGATATAAGGAGCGTCCTTCCATTTTACCTGATTGCTGGCAATAATTAAAGTTTAGTTTTGGATTTGTCCAAGTTTGGTTGCAGAGGTGCGTAAGCTTAGCAGCCCTCAATCCCTATGTGGGCATAGGGATTTGAAATTCTCCAAAAGGCATCCAAGAGGAGCCTGGTAAGGCGGCAAATGGACTGATTTTCATGGGGAGGTAAAGTCAGTACTCCATTAGGGCATACCTAGAAATGGATTATGACTCAAAAGACAGGTACACAAACTGTTCCAGTGATTCGTCAGTGCTAGTTAGTGAACAAAAGAGCGCAGCTCCACGGATGAGCTGGCCCAGACACAGTCACTTAGTGCACTAGGGTTTTTCAGAAGCCGGACAGCAGTGGAGGGACTCTTCCAATGAGAACAGTCCTAGTTGTCTGTCAGTGAGAAGGACCAGGGTTGGGTAACTCTGCCCCCAGTGAACCAGAGAGGCTTCGATGGTCTCTTGGACAAAGGGAAGCGTTTACACAGACCAGGAAGGGAAAATTCAGCTGGTGTTGAGTGCAAAAAGGTGGCAATTGGGTAGTTAGGGAGGGGAGTCCCAAAACCACTGAAAGGGGGGAAGAATCCCACCCTTAGAGATAGGCGATAGGTGTGAAATTCAGGCTTTTGATTGGCAGTACTTTTCTGGTTTCCATTTGACCTGAGAGATGGATTTCTGTAGCTTACAAGAATCCTAAAGGGAGATAAATTTTAGACATGTTAGCATCATCACTGTTTGAAATCTGTGGTGAAATACACATTTTTAGACATGTACACATTGTAGGAAAAGGCAGTAGACATACAGCACAGTAGAGGCTTGGGAAAAGAACTGTGCGTTAAAATAATGAATACTTGTGGGCTTAGGAAAGGCAGAAGCCTTATGGAACTTTTTGACATCTGTGGAGCAGTTACTTGGGGAGGGCAGAAATCTCCTGTAGAGCAGGTTTGAAAATATTATCAGGCTGCCATGATGTCTAGCTGCTGTAGCTGCCAACGCAGGTGCACGGCTGGTACAGCAGGCTGCAGCGACCAGGCTGGGCATTGTTTTAGCCGTGATAGCTGCAGGTTTCCTGCTGACCCCGACCGGGCTCTGTGCAGCCCGAATGCTGCCAGCATAGCAGGACTGACCCAAATCGGGCATAGGATTCTCTCAGACACGTTCCCCAAATTCCCATTGCCCGAGGGTGGGGTCCCCGAATGTGGGAGCTGAGAGGTTGTGCTGTCATCAGCACCGCAGGGAGTCCCAGCCAAGGTGGCTGAAGAATCATCTACACGCAACCTGAACCTCAGACTGGCTCATGGCTGGTGGAGCACAGCCAACCCAAAGTCGCCTACACATTTCGGCACAGGCAGGACCAACCAAGAAGATGGTGTGACTCCAGAGTCTGGCCCAAGGCCGAGGGACCCAGAATTGGTCACGCTCTGTGGTGGGCATTTGCTTACCAACGTCTATCGGGAACAATGACAATTTAATGGCGGGACAGTTGGACCAAAGCCGTGTTACTCTAAGTCCAAGCCAGCGGCAAGCTGCTGGTCCACACCGAGGGACCAAGGAGAGCTGTGGGGTGCGCTGTGAACAGTGCCATTGGGGTGGGGGTGACGCCGTTTGGCAGAGTGAATCACCAGGAGAGAGCAGAGCAGCAGAAATTTACCTCAGCTTAGAATCGGCCTGAAGGCAGGGCAGTGATGGGTTCAGATGGGAACGAATGGCGATTTAGATTGAAGTCTGGAACAGAAGGAAATCGTTGTGGCAAATGTTAGATAGCACGAGTTTGGTTGAAAGGAATCCAGACTTAGACAATTCTAGAAGAGCCTACCAACAATTTAATAATTAAAAATAAGATGCCAGGCAACAGATATTACATGGAAGCTCATTAAATACGCATCGGGAGAGAAGGAAAGGGGGCGGGGGCATGAGGAGGGTTTGGCCTTTTATAATCTTGGGTAGGGCCACGCCCAGTGGGAGGTAGACAATGACATCACAGGTAGCCAGACTGGGGAAGAATCCTAACAGTATCAACTCTTGGTTTTTGTTTTGGGGTTTATGTTTTGTTTTGTTTTGTTTGTTTGTTTCTGGGTTTTTGTTGTTGTTGTTGTTTTTTGAGACAGGGTTTCTCTGTGTAGCCTTGGTTGGTCTGGACTCTTTGTAGACCAGACTGACCTGGAACTCACAGAGATCCACCTTCTTCTGCCTTCTGAGTGCTGGGATTAAAGGCATGCAACACCACACCTGGCTAGTATCTAACTCTTAAACTTTCACTTGTCACAACTGAGGGGCATTGACTTTTAAAGGCCCCAATTCATGTTAATACCACAGAAAACCCATCAAGTCAGTAGGACATCTGAGGCAAGATTGCCTTTACCCACTGTTGGGGAGATCTGCCAATAACGTTGCTTCGGGGTGAAAGGGCATGGGTTAGGACACAGGGAGGAGGAACAATGAAATTCAACCATTACTCACCACCTGTGTTTGTGCGTTCCACTTACAAAACCTGCCGACCAATAAACACCACAGGGGCAAAGTGCTTTGCATAAATCTGCCCTGAAACAAAGAGCAACGTTCTAGGAGCGCCTGCACTCTAGGAGCCTGTGTGGACTTCAGACACAATGTTGCACGGGAGACTGCTTCTTCCTTCCTATTATGCAACCATTTTTGTTCCCTAAGACTTCCCCAACAGTGGTGCGCTAAGGAGAGAGCTTGTGTGAGCCTGCTTCCTACAAGAAGGCAACACCGCCACACTGGGCGTACATATGGGAGCAGAATACTTTCTAAGGCTTACCTCAGCTGTATCCCGCACACAGCTCATTCGTGAAGTGCAGCAATCCAGGCCTTACAAGCGGAGCTCTGCCTCCCTCACCTGACCTGTCTCGTTGGCTCCAGGTTCTTTTAGGTGTATAATAAATCATGCGTGTACTACTTTTGATCTATCCGTGAAGGAGATCACTGTTGACTTCATAGAAGACTAGGGTCTGTCTTCTTATTTCGCTTCCCTCTACTCTCTCAATAAAGATATATCAATTGTTTCGGTTAAATCAACAGGCTTTGGAGACAGAAGCACACTGCCACTTTCTTTCTTTTGTCTTCCGGTACCCAAAGTTTCAGCTTGAAGTCCTGTGTTGTCCTCATTTCTGTTTGAATGGAATCTGCTTTGTCTCTCTAGGGAGATAATTTGGGTCTTTGCACCTACAGCTTTGAAATGTCAAGCGCTGGATCTTTTCAAACTCTCAGGAACCTTCCTGGAATTCTTTCTTCATTTTTCCTTTCTTTAGTCTCTTTCTGAATTCCTGTCAGTGAGTGTTAGCCCTTTTGGGTCAGTTCTTTCACTTTTGTTTCACTTCTTCACTACGGGCCATTTCTCATTTTTTGGCTAATTTCCTGGGTGGCAATCCCACTTTGTTCATTTAAAAGTTCTATTTTTAACTTCTCCCAGCTCTTTTTTCTTATTCTTTGATGGTGCCTGAATCAAAGCACCCTGTTTTTGATTAATGGGCATCTCTTATCTCTCTGAGAATATTAAATGGGTTCTCTGTGTGTGTGTTTCCAAAGTTTTATTCTGTTGTCTGCATCGATCCTGCTTTCCCTAAATCTCTTTTTCCCACTTGAATGACCCGAATCTCTTTCATGTTGGAAGTTTTCCTTCAGAATTAGGCGTTGATGTCTAAACGCAGCCCATTCATAATGACTCCTAAGATCCAAAACCTGACCGTAGATTGCTCTCAGGCATCGTGTGTTGGCTCGTCAGCTAGGAAAGCAAAGTGGCTGCAACATGTTGGTGAAGCAAGCTTTCCAATGTGGGACACTGAAGTAGTCTTTTTTCTGTCTCTTGGTTCTCCCAGGACAAAACCCTTGCCTTCCTGCCTGTAGGATATGCACTTGGATTCGGTGACCATCCATCCATCAGTAGCAAGGAATTTTCAGTGAGAACCCATCACCACCACACACACCACACTCTTCTTCCCCTCGGTGTATTCTGAGGCAATGCCCAGAGCTCTTGGGGCTCAGTATCACTGAGAAAAAAACTTCCAACTTTATTCAAGCAGGTGTCAGAGGAAAAAGAAGGATCCAGACCCCAAGCAACTGGATAACTTTGGTTTCTCAGCTTCATCCAGTGTGCATAAGGCATCACAGAACCTTTGCCTTTCCGGGGGTTTTGTGGAGCATGGTTTGCTTGGCCTCGGAGTGTTCTGCAGGCAAAGCCTAACACCATCTCTCCATCTGCTCAGCATCTGCTTAAACAGAATAGACAATTCCAATTCCACACAACAAATCTGTCAGAGCGTCTGACTTCATGTATTTATATCCTCTTGCTGCTGTGCTGGAATCTCTAATCAGAGTTTGGAGCCCACAGGCTTAAAGTCTTCCATGCTTAACCAAAAGCCCCTTCTCGCTATGTAGATTTCACATTGGCTTTGCACAAGTCTTCTTCTCTGGAGTTCATGCAGTTCTCTGGGCTCATAAAGGTAGAAGTTTCTAACCTTAGATCTGCCAGATACTGGCTATGTGGCCTTGGGCTAGCTCATTCACCCCTGGACCTCATTTCCTGAGTAGTAAATTGTTGTGGGTAAACTTATAAATGCTTAGTCTTTGTTGCTGTGCATTGTAATCACCTAGGAAACTCACCTCTGGGTGTGTCTGTGAGAGTAGTTTCCAAGAGATTTCACTAAAAAGGGAAGATGCCAAATGTGGGCAGCAGCATCTCAGTGCCTTCAATCCCAAACGAGAGAGAGAGAGAGAGAGAGAGAGAGAGAGAGAGAGAGAGAGAGAGAGAGAGAGAGAGAGAGAGAGAGAGCGCTCACCTGTGTTAGTAGAAGGGCAGAAGGCCAGGGTTCCCTAACTGCAGACACAATGTGACTAGCCATGTGCTGTTCCCTCAAATCAAGAATCAAAATAAGCACCTCCTCTCCCGAGCTGCTTCTTGTCAGTGATTTGTTCAAGCAATGAGAAAAATAACCAGTATAACCACACGTCACCTTTAACACAGAATTAAATTGCTATTGTGTTAAGGATGTGTTTATGTTTATGATAATGAATGGGAGGCACTTAGCAGCTCTGATACTAAAAAGAAAAGTATGTAATGTATATGTGGTGTTGGGGTGGGAGCAAAGGAGTCTTGCCTAGTTACTCCCAGTGATAGAGAAGGAAGGAAAACCAAGACTCCTGTTGCTCCTTGGTGCCAGCTTACCTTCATGGTAGAGGCGCTTTTCTGTCTTAGAAGGTCCACGTAGATGATCAGACTATTAGACTTTTCACTCATGTAACACAGTAGCAGATGCAAACAACTTAAAGGAGCAAACATTTGTTTTGGTTACAGCTTCAGCGCGTTCACCTCCTGGGGGTGGGGGTGGGGGTGGGGGTGGGGCAGAACACTGTTATCATGGTGGCCAGAAAGCAAGGAGAGAAAATGCCTGTACTGGTGGCTCCCTCCTTCCCCTTTGATTCTAGTCATGCTGGGAGCCTACAGGATGGTGCTGCCCATTTGCAGGGCAGGTGCTCCTTCCTAGACTAATCGTCATTGGAAATACCACCCCTCCCCCCGCAGAAGTGCGATTCACTGATCTTCCAGGAAATTATCAACCCAGGCAAGTTGACCATTAAGGTTAATCATCATAATCAAATTATGATTCAAGACAATATCATGCTTCCTGATCTGTGTGTTTGTGTTTTGAGACGGGATCTCTCTCTATGTATCCCAGTCTGGCTCAGAACTCACGCTACAGCGAGGCTGGCCTTAAACTTAATCTCTCTATGCCCACCAGACCCTGCTCACACTTTTAGGTCAATACACTTTCTATTCAAGAAAGCAGACCATTCTTCCTGAAGTATTTTTCATCTGTGTAAATGAAATCCAGTTGCCTGCACCTTCCACCTGCCCCATGTTTAGCCCTCTTGGGGTTTTAAAATTCTTTGCATTGTTCTGTCGGTTATAGAAACTGTCTCATTGGAGGTACAAGAGAGCTGAACGTGTAGTTCACTTCCTTCATTTTGATGATAATTTAGATAGGCTCAAACAGATTAAGTTACTTACCGATGCTATGGAACTGTATCCTAGGCAGAACATGGCTAATGACATCTTGAAATCAGGGCACCTGAGATTACCCACCTGCAACCCTCCTAAGATTGGGCCCACAAACATGGGAGTGGGCCTCCTGAGGCGCAAAAGACCCCTCAGCAAGGACATGAAAGGGTCAACAAGTGCTGAGTTGGGACCTTTCTTCTGAGATCTAGCTTTGGGTAGACTCAGTCCTTGGTTCATTGTTGTTACCCTATCCAAGTGAGTTAGCAAACATTTGCTCATGTCTCCTAGGAAACATTAACATTGAAGGGGTCCAGAGGAGAGTCAGAATCAAAACTTGACCTGGATCTCTCTCTGCTCAGAATAAGTGCCCTGTACTCAACCAGGTCCTCCCCCATGAGCTAATCTTCCATCTTCTCTCCATTGTTATTAAGAAAAACAAACAAACAAACCTAGGACTGGTAAATAGGAAAAGAGGTTTTGTTTTGTTTTTTTTCCATATAGCTCTGGAAGTTCAAGGGCATGGTGTTGGTACTGGCTGAACTCTAGCAAGGCCCTTATGCTAGAGAAAACAATTATGGTCAGGCGTGGTGGCACACACCTTTAATCCTAGCACTCTGGAGGCAGAGGCAGGTAGATTGATGTTCAAGGCCAGCCTGGTCTACAAAGTAAGTCCAGGAGAGCCAAGGCTACACAGAGAAACCCTGTCACCAAAACAAAACCGAAAACAATCTTTCTATCTCTGGCTTGTTTATATGAGAAAACCTCCAATTACTATGGAGTCTGAGAAGCAAGAATGCCCAAAGAGATCCAGGAATGAAAGGGGTGCAATGTGGTGGTGAAACGGAGCACGAGCACCAAGCTGTGTGTCGCACATGGCTGTGATCATGATATAGAGCAACGAGGCTGGAAGGAATGGATATCAACAGAGCCTACAGACTCACCAACCATTTTGAGAGGTATTAATACACATTTCAGCATGATGTTGAATTGTACTGGGTCCTTTGGTTAAAGTAACTGAAGCCATTTTAACTACAATGAGTCAGTTAGTGTCCGGACACAGGGGCATGGCCCGGAACTCTGGGGCAAAGATTAGTCAGGGGTTGAGGTAGCTTTCTGCTGTGGGACTCCTGCTCTCTCACATTGTCATCCTGTACACGTGTCCACTCCTCTCAGCTGGCTTACCTAGCATCCACACAGCCGCCTCATCACTCCTGGACGGACATGACCTCCATTTAGCAATCAGTAGAACCCAAGTCTGATATTTTTCATACTGGCAAGAGAAAGGGCTTCATTGCCGTCGTTTGAGCCATCGTCTTTCTCTACTCCCATTACCTGTTCAAACACGGAACCTGGGGTGTTGACAGTCACCACAAGTCAGTCCGTCCATTTATGCTTGTCCAGTGATTTTTTGATAGATAATGGTGATTTCCAACTGACACAGGAGCCGTGGCTTTCCCTGGCAATTTCCCTGTCAGAGTGTGAGCACAAACACAGATCTCCTTCGGAAGCCTGTCATGTACAGCCCTGCAACTAAACAGCCACAAGAACTATCATGCTTCCTGATCCTGTGAGTTCACAGAGGTCCCAGCTCACACAGCTGGCATGGCATGCAGAGTTTACTGAAAGAAGACGTGACAGCGTCCAGCAGCATAATCAGCTTAGCATGCACGGCTGGCACCTGTCAGGACATGGGAGGAAAAAGAGCCCTTGGCTCTCACACCTCACCAAAGGAGAAGCTGGCTGGCCTGTTCTAGCACAGCACCAGGTCTAGGCAGAGGCACCTTCACGATATCTGTAAACAGTCCACATTTTGTCTGTGTCAGTTTTTTTGTTTTTCAAGACAGGGTTTCTCTTTGTAGCCTTGGCTGTCCTGGACCGACTTTGTAGACCAGGTTGGCCTCAAACTCACAGTGATCCACCTGTCTCTGCCTCCTGAGTGCTGGGAATAAAGGCGTGTGCCACCACGCCTGGCTCCATGTCAGTTTTTTTCTGGTACGCCTTGTGCTAACTAAGGATTCTAATGGACACTCAAGTGACCCTCTCCAGTCACTGTAGAGTGTGGCTCTCTCGCTGTGTCCTTCAAATGTAGTCACCAGGCCCTAGGCTGCAGCTGAAAACATACACACACACACACACACACACACACACACACCATACACTGGTTGGTTAAAAAGGGCTATGCCAGATAAAAACATGCTTTAGAGGGCTGTCTTGGAAGCCCCTCTCCCTGCCCACATTGTAGCTGACATGTCACTAGCCATCCCTGCCAGGAAAGGAATTGGGAACATTCATTTTGGTTTGGCTAGATTTCCAATGGGCACTAGCTGACTTAACTCCGATCTCTTAACCTCTGCTTTCGTTTCCTTATCTATAAAGCAGGCTCATCAATGCCCAGCCTGCCAGTTTCTCCAAGGGTTTATGAGTATCCAGAGAAAACTCTTTGAACACGAGAAGCCTTGTTCAAATAGACTCTATCAGTCTGAATGTTTGGATAAGAAACCTCAGGGCAGTGTAACAGCGCAAATACAACCAAACATAAGCACTCGTTCTTCATCTGCACCAGGTGAAAGTGTCATTACCCCCCACCCCCATCCCCCACTAAGCATCCACTAAGCATCCTATATGACCCTTCCTCTCGCCTGTTAGGCTAATTGGACACTTATAAAGACCATAGGGAGATTATGTGGCATTATTGTGCCTGGCTCTGTGTCAGGCACTGTGCCTCTCATGGCTGGACTCTCTCTCTCTCTCTCTCTCTCTCTCTCTCTCTCTCTCTCTCTCTCTCTCTCTGTCTCTTTCTCTCTTTGTTTTTTGTTTTGTTTTGTTTGTTTGTTTTTTGAGACAGGGTCTCTCTGTACTAGCCTTGGCTGTCCTAGACTTGCTTTGTAGACCAGGCTGGCCTCAAACTTACAATGATCCTCCTGCCTCTGCCTCCTGAGCGCTGGGATTAAAGGCATGTGCCACCATGCCTGGCAGTTGAACTCTCTTAATCCTCACACAGAGTTACTGGTGGGCACCCTGTTTGTGCCCCCTACTTGATAAAAGGAGCAGATATTGAAAGCAGACAGCACAGGCAAAAAGAGAGAGCAGGGATGGGATCTGGCTATTCCACATGTCTGTGGAGTGTAGTCTCCATGTTGCTGGACCGAATCGCATCCCTCCACCACTCCCCCGTAGAAGGTGTGCTGAAGTCCTAGCTGTGCTGCTGTGACAGGGACCTTAACTGAGGAAACAAGGCTTTACAAAGGTAATCTCATTCAGATAAAGGGCTGAGGCATTGCTAGGTGGTAGAGCAAGCATTTTACCTGCATTGGGTCCTGGGTTTGATCCCAGCACACATACATGTATATACACATACACTGGAGTAAAGTTAAAATGAGGTCACTCTAGGTTAGGGTGACCTTATGATTGTGTCCCTATAAAGAAGAGAGGTAGAAGCCTGGCGTGGTGGCGCATGCCTTTAATCCCAGCACTCGGGAGGCAGAGGCAGAGGCAGGCAGATCGCTGTGAGTTTGAGGCCAGTCTGGTCTACAAAGCAAGTCCAGGACAGCCATGGCTACGTAGAGAAACCCTGTTTTGAAACCTCCTCTCAAAAAAAATACAAAAACAAAAAACAAAACAAAACAAAACAACAACAACAAAAAAAAAAAAAAAAAAGAAAGAAAGAAAGAAAGAAAGAAAAGAAGGAAAGAAAAAAAAGAAAGGAGAATTTTGGGGACTGGAGGGAGAACTATAGGAAGAGGACTTGGGCAGAGTGTTTACTTGACTTGCACAGAGCCCTGGGTGCATGGTGATACACACCTGTAATGCTAGCACTCAGGGAATGGAGGCGGGACAACCAGAAGCTCAAGGTCATCCCTGGCTATATAAATAGCCATATCTCAACGCCAGTCTGAGATACGTGAGACTTTGTCTCAAACAGAAGAAGTAAGTTCAGAAGGAAACAGAGGATAGGGCCACGTGCAGGCAGATACGCTTTCCAGGGTGCTTGCGCTTCAAGTAAGGTGCGTGGAAAATGGCGGCAGCTAGAGGAGGCCTGGAGTGGTTGCTCCATCAGCCTCCAGAAGGGCCAGTACTGCTCCATCTTAGCTTCAGATTCTGGCCTCTAATTAGCTCATTGCTGCAGCTGCTGCAGAAAGCAGAGCACTGACAAATACGTGAAGAGGCTGGTGTGGTCTCTGCTCCTTCCACCAAGTGCACAGGACACTTACGAGAGGGGCATCCAGAAGGAAGGCAGAAGTCTTTGTCTTGGGGAGGACTGGACCGTTTGGCAGTCTCTTATATCTTTGGGTGTGAGCCTAGCTGTTAGTGGCTGAGCGAGCCGTTTCTCCAGCCCCCCTTTCCCATGCTCTGCATGGTTTTGATCCCACTTTCATAGCACTGTGGATCTTCTTAAGAGACTATTGGGGCTCTCAAACCACCACAAATCCAGCTGTTTGGCACAACGTTCTGTGGGGAGAAAGTGCTGAAAGGGAACATATTGAAAAGATGTTTATCAAGGCTGGGCAGTGATGGCGCACGCCTTTAATCTCAGCACTTGGGAGGCCGAGGCAGGTGGATAGCTTCGAGTTCGAAATGAGTCCAGGGCAATCAAGGCTACGCAGAGAAACCCTGTCTCAAAACACAAACAAACAAACAAACAAACAAACAAGATGTTATCAGAGCTGATCAGGGTGTCACGCTCCTTTAATCCCAGCACTCAGGAGGCAGAGGCAGGCGGATTGCTGAGTTTGAGGCCAGCCTGGTCTACAAAGAGTCCAGGACAGCAAGAGAAACCCTGTCTTGAAAAAAACACCAAAGAAAGAAAGAAAGAAAGAAAGAAATGAAAGAAAAAAGATGTTTATCTTTTCAAATGTTTTACTTACTTATGTATGTATGTGCGTGCGTGCGTGCATGTGTGTGTGCACGCGCGCATTTGTGTGTGTGTGTGTGTGCGTGGGGCTTGGTGGCAAGTGTCTTTTTCCACTCAGCCACCATACCAACCTTTTTGCTTTATTTTAATTGTTTTTGTTTTGTGTGTTTGGGTGTTTTGCCTGCACACGTGTCTGGACACCACGTGCAGGCCTGGTGACCCACCACATGGGAGCTGGAGAATGAACCTGAACTCTTCTGCTAGAGTAGCAAGTGCTTTGAATCAATGAACCATCTCTCTAGCCCTTATTATTTTTTTAATTAAAAAAAAACCCCAAAAAACAAATCTGGTCTATGATAGACTTCACTATGTAGCCCAGGCTTCTCAGGAGCTCATACTCCTCCTGCCTCAGCCTCTGAAGACGTGGAATTACAAGCATGCACCCTCATCCTTACGGCTGCCTTGAACTGGCTTTTAAGTATGTAAGTGCCATTCACAATTAGGAGAACAGCTGCTGGCCTTTCAACCCCGAGACATGAACAGAATGGGCATCTATCATTAGCAGGACCCTGTTCAAGTGTCACTTTATCACACCAGGTCATAATCACTGATGTGTCTTGTCTTGAGTGGAGAAAATAAATACGACTTTTAGGCTAAGAAGAGATCTTTTCATTGTGCTGCTCCAAGGAGAAATCTGGAAACTCGGCCAAAGAATACAGGCTGACCTTTGTTGAGACGCTGGCATGGAGGAGAGTGGAAAGGGCTGTTGGGATAAAGAGATATTTGTGTTTCCAACTTGCAAGGGCTGCTGGGCTGTGACACTCCTCAGTACACAGGCCCTTCTGATAAGACTCAACATAGGCAAGAGTGTCTAGTGGAGTCTAGTTCTGCTCCTCCCAGTATGTTGTAAAGACCCCACGGGGTGAAAGCCCAGTACACAGATAGAAGCCCGAGGGCCTAGTGTGCCCAGGAAGTCACCCAGACTGTGGGCTGTCTCAGTTATTGGCATTTAAGTGTAAAACACCAATTAGGTTGCACATGTTTTCTGCTACCATCTTTTCCTCTGGAGCAGTGCCTTCTGTACAGAACGTGCTGGGGCTGGACAGACAGATGGCTCCGTGGGTCTTAACTCTTGATGAACAAGAATGAGGATCTGGGTTCAAATCACAAGAACACATACAAAGCCCAGCACGATTGCATGCTTGTGATGCCAGAGTTGCCATGGTGAGAGGGGAGGAGGAGACCAGAGTGCATCCAGAAGTTCAAGAGCCACATTGCTTGGCATATATAGCAACAAACATTAGAGATTCTGTCTCATTCAAGGTCGAAGGACTGACACCTAAGATCATGCTATCACCTCCACTCACATGAGATGGCATGTATACACACACACTCACTAGCACACATATGCACACACACACACACATACTAGCACACATTTGCAGACATGCACGCATGCCCTTATACCCAGCTCTGCACTTACACCCAGCTCTGGAGTTCACAGTGTGAAGTCAGGGCATCATCAGGACCAGGTTGCTGCTGAAGATGCTGGGGGAGAGCCTCTCCTACCTTGGGAACCAGCTTGATTTGTGACAGCATACTCTCAGCATTCATCTGGGCTTCTCTCTGCATGTCTTCCCTTTATAAAAGCTCTCAGTCAGACTGGAGTACAGTGTCATCTTCACAAATTACGTCTGCAAAGACCCTGTTAGCAGAGTCACCTTTTGTTAGAACTTCAGCATAGGACATTTGGTGGGACATAACTGAACCCATAATATACCTCTCCCTCTGATGAGGCAGGGTGCAGAGGGATGGCTGTGGATCCAGCAATGGAAGTTGTTAATGGTACACAGCCAGGGCAGGGCTGGAGGAACAGCTGCCCCAGTCTCCTTCTTGTGCCACTCCCTGGGCGTCAGACCCAATAGTAAGATAGAACAAGAGAGGCAAGTAGATTTGGGGGGGGGGGAGTCAATCTTCTGCCAGCACAGGGAGGGAAGGAAGAAGACTGAGTGGGGTGTGTGCATGTGTATGTTCCTGCAGGTGTGGACTGTCAGGGGGTGGGGAGCAGCTAAAGCACAGCTGGACTCTGAATGGGTTAGGGACAAGTGGTAGACTAGTGGACAAGACACAAGGGATTTGGATGCTTGGAGATAGAAACTATTGCCCTAGGGATATTGAACACTTTTACACTTATTGGCAAATTGTTTTCAGTGGTTTCTCTCTCTCTCTCTTTCTCTCTCCCTCTCTCTCTCTCTCCCTATCTCTCTGTCTCTGTCTCTCTCTTCCTCTCTCTGTCTCTGTCTCTGTCTCTGTCTCTCTGTCTCTTTCTGTCTCTCTGTCTCTTTCTGTCTCTCTGTCTGTGTCTGTGTCTCTGTCTCTCTCTGTCTCTGTCTCTGTCTCTCTGTCTCTCTCTCTCTGTCTGTCTGTCTCTCTCTCTCTCTCTCTCTCTCTCTCTCTCTCTCTCTCTCTCTGTGTGTGTGTGTGTGTGTGTGTGTGTGTGTGTGTGTGTGTGTGTAGTAGAAGGAGAAGGAATTAAATCCAGGGTCCGTGGGGATGGTGGAGACCCTTTGCCACTGAGCTACAGCCCTCTTTCCACATTTCTGATCACCAATATAGATGTTCTTAAATTCATCTAACACTTTACTGTAAGAATATGCTATATTTTTGGTGGGGCTTCTTTTGGTCTTGTTTTTATTTTTCTTAGACAGGGTTTCTCTGTTACACAGAGTCCTGGGTGTCCTGGACTCTCTTTGTAGACCAGGCTGGCCTTGAACTCCCAGAGATCCATCTGCATCTGTCTCCCGAGTGCTGGGGTTACAGGAGTGTACTTCCTTGCCCAGCTTTAGGGAGGGAGGTTTATATTACCCATCTTAGCTCCCAAATAAATGAGACAGAGACTTAAAAGATTAACTAATAAGCTTTAAGCACCATAACTGGGCAGATATCCATTTATACTAATTCTCTATGCTAGTCTTGCTATTTCCCAGCCATGTGCCTTGGGGTTTCTTGCCATGTTGGTCCTGTCTGGGCTGTTTCTACTCCATCAAACCAGTTCTTTTTGTCTTCTTTTGGTTTTTTTTTTTTTTCTTTTTTTTTTTTCTTTTTTTTTTTTTTGTTTTTTTTTTTTTTTTTTTTTTCTTGGTTTGTTTTGGTTTTTTCAAGACAGGGTTTCTCTGTGTAACCTTGGTTGTCCTGGACTCACTTTGAAGACCAGATTGACCTCAAACTCACAGAGATCTGCCTGCCTCTTCCTCCCTGAGTGCTGGGATTGAAGGTGTGTGTTCTGCCTATTTCTCTTCTGCCCAGCTATAGGCTGTCCAGCTTTTTAATTAACCAGTCAGAGATAATTGAGGAGCAAAGTTTACACAACATTGATGGATACATGACAGTGCCCTTGGCCAGACTGTACCCAGATCTCAGGACCTAGCATCTGGCATTTGAATATACACAGCACTAGACCAACCCCCAACACCTCACTGTTTCATCATTGATCAGTGTGTTAGTTACTTTTCTATTGCTGTGATAAAACACTACCCCCAAGGCAACTGGAAAAGAAAGAGTTTAATTGGGTTTATATGTTCAGAGAGTTCATGTAGCCAAGCAGGAGGCTGAGCGGTACACTGGGAAGGAGGGCAAGAGTCTTTTGAAACCTCCAAGCCCATTCCCAGTGACACACCTCCTCCACCAAGGCCAGACCTAACCCTTCCAGACCAGTCCACCAACTGGGTATCAAGTATTCAAACATTTTAGCCTGTGGGAGCCATTCTTATCTGGACCATCACAGTCAGCAATTGGAGTAACATCTTTGATGGACCCTCACTTTGCAACTCTATCAGAGGAAGCCTGAGGTGGCTTAGTTGGTAAAGCATCAGACTTTAAGTCTAGAGGTCTGGGGTTCAAACCCAAGAGGAACTACTTGGCTGTGTGTGGTGGCACATACCTTTAATCCCAGCATCCAGCGGGTTGCTGTGTGTTTGAGGCCAGGTTGGTTTACAAAGGGAGTTCAAGGACAGCTAGGGTTATTACACAGAGAAACTCTGTCTTGAAAAAAACCAAACCAACCAACCAAACAAAAACTCTATCAGAGCCACAATCTGTATCCTTTTGGCAAATAACTCCTGTCGTTCCAAGATTGGAACGTGATCTTATATGCCTCTATGGGCATTGTCCAAAATGCGTATTTCCATCTTTTTTCTTTTTCTTCCCTGAAGAACTCCTAACCATTTTTCACTGCCTAGCTAAGGAGTGCCTCTTCTGTGAAGCCCTCCCTGATTTCCTCAAGAAGTTAGCTAGTCCTGAGTTGAGTGGCACTTTGCACAGACCTCTACTTCTGTGCTTTGTACCCCACGTCTATAGTTACTTTCACATGCTTACTCGGGGACATCTGACATCACTGGGTACTTGCTGAGCACATTCACGTGAGTGTTCTAGGCGCTTCAGATGAACACCTATGAAAAGGTGGGGTTGAGGGCGTGGGGGAGGTGGAGGTGGTTATATGGGGTGATGGCTTTGGAAGTTTCAGTGCATAAGGAGGGTGTGGTGGAGCACAGCAGCTCTCCTGTGACAGTTTAGAGGAAGAGATAGAATGTCCCCACTAACTGGCTTCTCTTTTCATTTTCCTGGGGCCCTAGACTACTGGATGGTACCGTCCACATCCAGACCAGCATTTCCTCAGTCCTCTCTGGGAACACCTGGAAGTGTGCTCTACAAATCTCCCAGGGGCTTCTCAGCCCAATCAAGTTGACACTATCAGGCGTTAGTTCTCCTGTTTGCTTTATGAGCGTGGTCATGTTTGTGCTTTCTTTTTTTCTTTTTTTACAAATGAAGAAACTGAGCTTAGAGAAGGCATAAACTTTATTGTTCTTGTGTACATGTGCATATGATGCGTGTATATTTGTGTGTGTGTGTGTGTGTGCATATGTGCCATGGCTTGTATGTGAAGCTCACAGAATGACTGAAGTCAGTTCTCTCTTCTACCCTGACAAGGCTCTGGGGGGCTGTCCTGTTGTCTTGGGTTGTTAGGTTGGCATGGTGAGCACTTTTACCTGCTGGGCCACGTTGGTACTCCTGCAAACTGAACACTGAGCTGCAGTGTTATACTGCCTGACCCTGCAAAGCCTCTGTGCCCGTCCCCAAGTTCCACTTGAGCAGAATAAAGAAGGGGGTACTGTTGTTCTGTCGCCCACCAGAGCACAAGGTATTGTCTCAGGTTAAGACAACAAAGAGTGAGATGGTCTTTTAATACCTTAGTGTTTTGCTCCTCAGACATTAGCATGTGTCGACCAGACAAACTCCTCAGTTACCACTGTACGGTGCAGCCTAACTTAACGCGAGTCTCCTGTTCATACAGCAAGCACCACACTTGACACACGGAGGTGTTTGGCAAATATCTGTCCATTGTTAGGTTGCACAATGACACTGGCAACTCTGGAGCCGGCTGCCCCGCAAAGGCGGCCAGCGGTGCCCTGGCCTCGTATCACCTGGGTCATCTCTGTTCAGGCCCTGCCAAAGGCTGTCCTAATAGGGCTGCACCTGGAGGTTGGAGTTCACAAAAGCCTCCCGTGGTGTCTAATGGCTCTGTCTCTCCTCCTGACTAAGGCGGAGGGGGTGGGGTGGGGGGTGGGGGTGGTGTAAAGCAAGCGGGCTGTGTCCACCCACCTGGTAAGTGTTCAACTTCTTAAGGGCTTCAGAAATACCTGAGCCTCCTCCGGCTCACGGGTGGCACTACACGGGGCACAATGCCAAACTGAGGCCTGCGGGATGAAACTGAGCTTTGATTCCGTGGGTTGGTATGATTAACGAACCTTTGATGTTGATAAGCAGCTGGGGAGCCCTTCATCTTAGCACACTACCGGACTCCCCGCTCCACCGTTGGAGGCCGGGGATCCAGCAAGCTAGTGTAATCTTTACCTAGGGGCCCAGACTCAGTGAAAGCTGGAGCTGGCCTCATGGCAAGGCTAAGAAGCGGCTGCCGATGCTTTTTCTTCCTATGCCAGGAAAGGTTCAGATGCAAAAACAAACGTATTTATCACTTCCAACCGCTCTGCAGGGCAGGGCATCCTGCTGTAGGGTGGGGTGTCGTGTGCACCAGCAACAGTGGCAGGCAGCCAGTGGAAACTTCGCTTTGCACCACAATTCCCATCACCCTTCAGAAGTCCCCGAAGGCCAGCCTTACACCAGGCTCAGAAGCCCTCCTCCTCCTCCTCCTGGCCAGCCCTGAAGACACGGGAGGTGCCAGGCAAGGGTTGGGCCCTAAAACCACCAGCCAACCAACAACTGCCCCGTAGGGAGCAGAACGCTGACTGGGACCAGATGACCGTGCCCACTTAGTGACTAAGACTTTTTCTAGCCCTGAGGTGTGAGCCAACCGAGGCCTGGAACATGAACAGACAAGTGAGGATCTGTCTTTGAATCCTGGGTGCATGCACACACCCCTGGGCTCCCTGATTGAGCAAGGGAAGGGTTCTCTGCTCTAAGAAGACCCCCCCCCCCCTTGCCTGGTGGTCAAAGGTCTGACTGGAGATTTCTGGAAATGAAGGAGGTCGTCGCAGACCACGGAAGGTTTGCAGCTCACAGGCTCTGGGTCCTTTGGTAGCCCGGCCCCCCCACTTCCCAACCTGCCCTCCCCATCCTCTCTACCCCAGGCTTGGCAGCTACTGGAGCTCTTTAAAAGACAGATTGGAGCTAGTCCCCTTCCAGCCAAACCTCCCTGGGAGGGCCACACCCCCCCACCCCAGCCCAGTTTTTGTTCTACCAATCTGTCACTCTCCTCCCTTACCAGCTTCACACATCAGTCCACATCGCCCCAGGCAAGGCACCTACCTGCTTTCCTACCCAGAAGGCCATGTTCTTAACTTCGCCTTCTTTGCTGCACCACTTAAAGGTGTCTCTTGGCTGAAGGCTTCCTTGCCTTTCCTGTCATCCTGATAAAACCAGAGTGTTTTCCAGCCTGGGCCTTTGTAGTTCTGTGTACACATTGGTAGGGACAATAAACCAAACTGCCGCTGACTTACCATCATGTGACAATATACAGCTTTACCAACTGAGACTTGATTATGAATGTTATTGAGTAAAGACTGTGTGTGTGTGTGTGTGTGTGTGTGTGTGTGTGTGTGTGTTGTATGTAGGTATATGCATTCATGCATTTGTATGTATGTGTATGTATAGTGCTTGTTCATACATGTGCACACGATGAGTGTGGAGGCCAGAGTTGGACACTGGTGTCTTTTTCAATTGCTTTTCACCTGTTGCTCATATAATGAACTAGACTAGCCCGCCAGTGAGCCCAGGGGTCCTCCTGTCTCCTGCTCCCCAGTGCTGGGATTCCAAGCACATGCTGTGCCCTGATTTTTTAGCTGGGTGCAAGAGATCCCAACTCAGGTCACGAAGCTTTGTGGCAAACCCTTTACTGATTAGGTCACCTGCACAACCCAATGGCTCCTCTTTATTTGTCTGTCTAGTCTCAGTCCAGCCACTGACACACAAGAGGTCCTCAAGAAATAGGACACAGAAATGACTAAATGAGCCCAGACACGCCTTTAATCCCAGCACTCAGGAGGTAGAAGCTGGCAGATCGCTGTGAGTTCGAGGCCAGCCTGGTCTACAAAGGGAGTCTAGGACACCCTAGGCCAGACAGAGAAACCCTGTCTCAAAAATCCAAACCAAACCAAAACAAACAAACAAACAAAAAGTAAGAAATGACTAAATGTCCTTGCTTTTCCTTATGTAAAGCAATGCTATTCTTAAGCCTTCTAGAAGCAAAAGGACATTTGTGTGCAGGAAACTCCTAGCTCTGGACAAATCCCATCATTCCCGTGTCTCTAGAGCCACTCCGAGGCTGTAACAAGAGCAATGTGCAAATTAACTGCTTCCAGACAAGGGAGCTCCCAGATGCTCACCAAATCACTGCATGTTCAGGGCAGATCCAAACCACACACAGACGTGAGACTTCCTAAACAGCCCACGCTCCGCCTTTCTTTTACTGGTCTGGAATCTTCTTCTGACTAGAAAGGCACTCCACAGGAGAGGAAAGATTTTAATGGGTCTCTCATGACAACTCTTTCCTGGATGCACTGCATACCACAAGAAGAAAAGATGTGGTAGTGTTCCTCATCAGTGGGCTTGGGTGGGCTGTCCCTGAAAGACCCACAGCCATAAGTGTCTGAGTGATGCTCTTATGTTCTTTTGCTTTAAAAGGGATTATTATCTGATGAATTTTATTATCCTTATTGAGAATGCTGCTACTGAGTAATCTCTGAAAATATTAGTTGAAGCTTCTCTGCAAAATACACTCAACCCTGAAGCAAATATTTCAACTTTCTCCAATATAGGATTCATAGTTTCCATAGTCTTGTGATAAAATCAAGTCACAAGCCAGATGGAGGTGGCACATTCTTTTAATCCCAGAACTCAGGAGGCAGGTGGATCTCTGTGAGTTCAAGGCCAGCCTGATCTACAGAGAGAATTCCAGGACAGCCAGGGCTACACGCTGAAACCCTGCCTCAAAAAAAACAAAACAAAAAAATAAATCACAGTCGAGAACAATAAATATTTCTGGAGAATGTTACATCTACAAATCCCCTTTGTATACATAATTTCATTGGTGAGAAATGTTCTAATTCCTCAGAACTCTTGACAAAAATGGCCACTTTTCTTTCATCCTTACTCTGTAGAACATGCCCTCCACTCTACTGCGCACTTAGTTGGAAAGGACATCAAAGATCCAGTTATAGCTCTTGAATTTTTCATTAAAATATAAAATATAATTGCTGTCCCCCTTCTAATTCCTCCATGCCCACCCTCTGTCTTTCTTTCAAATTGATGGCCTTTCTCTTTGGTTGTTGTTACAGACAGACAGAAAGACAGACAGACAGACAGACAGACAGACAGACAGACAGACAGACAAACAGTTTGGATAGAAGTGTCCCCCATAGGCTCAAGCTAGGCCCCAGTGGTTCTCTCTCTTTCTGCTACCTGAAGATCTGAGTATAGATCTCTGAGCTCCTTCTCCAGCACCGTGTCTGCTTGCATGCCACCATGCTCCACGCCATGATGACAGTGGAATAAACCTCTAAAACTGTAAGCTAGCTCCAGTTAAATTATATTCTTGATTAGAGTTGCTGTGGTCACGGCGTCTCTTCACAGCAATAGATCATTGACTAAGA
Organism: Acomys russatus; assembly: GCF_903995435.1. Taxonomy (NCBI): domain Eukaryota; kingdom Metazoa; phylum Chordata; class Mammalia; order Rodentia; family Muridae; genus Acomys; species Acomys russatus. The sequence continues at coordinate 15,087,626 of NC_067160.1, forward strand.
CACACAGACAGACAGACAGACAGACAGACAGACAGACAGGCAGGCAGTAGATAGATGGTTATACAAATATATAAATACAACCTAATAAGCCTGTTTTTGTTGTTTGTGTGTACATATATGATTTTAAAGCCAATCACTCGGTATTGGATAACCAATCAGGGCCCTCATTCCTGGGTGAGTCTGAAATTGCCCTCTCTCAGCAGTCATTAGTTGCCTGACGTCCTTTGTCTAGGGGTAGGCCCTGTGAGATTCCCCCCCTTCTGTGTTGCATGTCTGTTGGTATTGTTGCTGTTCAGCTTTTGTTTTGGTAGCCATTTCTAGGAGTCAAGGTTTTACAGCAGACTTCCTGGTCCTCTGGCTCTTACACTCTTTCCAGCGCCTCTTCCTTGACCCTTAGGTGCAGGAGTTGTGTTGAGGATATATCAGTTGGTGCTGGACTCCCTATGATCTGTTGATCTCTGCATTGTGCCTTTTTGATGGTCTCCGTTTGATAGAAGAGAAGCTTCTTTGATGGGGGTAAGAGGTATACATATCTGTGGATGTTATGGCTTGAATGCAAACAGCCTCCCAAAGCTCATCTGTTTGAATACGTGGTCCATAGATAGTGAACCTGGCTGTGGTTCTCAGCTGTGAGCTTTCAGCTGTTCCTGCCACCATGCCTTCATGGACTCTAACCCCGTGGAACTGTAAGTCTCATTAAACCCTTCCTTTTATAATATGCCTTGATCATTGTACTTTACCATGGCAATAGAAAAGAAACAGTGGGTATAAGAATAAGTTTTATAATCCAGTTAGGAATTATACTGGTCTAGTAAAACAGCAGTAGTAGATTTTCTTCTAAGATCCATGACCTTATAGCCCTAGGTAGTTAGCTAGGTTTCTAGTACCAGGTATGATTTTCTTCCTGTGACGAGAGTCTTAACTCCAATTAGACAGCCGTTGGTTACCACCAACATATGAGTGCCGCTATTGTACCTATAGGAACGTCTTGCTGTAACGGTCAGAGTTTTGGTTCATAAGTGCCACTGTTGGATAAGACTATTGACTGTAATACCAGCAGGGCAAACAATACCATAGTCGTTTGATAAAGTCTCGAGGAATCATGTTATTTTATATTCACCTAAAATTATACATAATACATCTAAGTATGAGAATATGTATGCATACAAAGTTATGCTACTTGGACTGACAGTGCTCCCAACAGGAGCCATGGGCTTCCTAACAAAAACCCAGGTACCAGGCATGAGAAACCTCTATTTGTATCGTTGGTAGGGTAGTCCAAGTGCCTCCCAAAACCATATAGGCAATCGCTGTCGCCATTGGTTGCCTCTCAGAAGTGGATGGCAAGTCCCTATTGCTGACACCAAACACAGGACTGCAATGATTCAACTAGGTCTTACCTGACACCAGGGGGCCAGTTTCTATACTACCAGAAAGTTCTTTGAAAGCTGCCAAGGAATGGAAGCAGTCTGTTTATCTCTAGCAGCCCAATTACCTTTCTTGGAAAAAGTGGTCCCTAGTGGGACAAAGCAAGGTCCTGCTGTACCCTCCTTCTTTCCACATCCCCTACACCAAACTACCTACAGCTCTTCCAAATGTGCAACACCCTGACACCCCCTGTAACCTTTGTCATCTCACGCTGTATCCGGCACCTCCTCTCCAGAGCCTTTCCACTCTCCAAGCCTGACTCGGGGTCCTTCTAAATTGCTTGGGGCCCACTTTCTCTTTTTTTTTTAAGGCCAACGTCAATCATCTACTCAAGAAAGGGACCGGGGCACTCCAGCCACACCACTGTTTCTAAATTCCTAGAGTATTTAATATTACAAGTCACTAGTTTTGAAGAGGCAGCCAAGAAGTAGAGTAAGGAAAAGGAACAAGGGCATCCTGCAAACCCAGCCAGCATCTTCAGGAAAAGTCAGAGGCCCCTTGAATGATACCCTATGAGCCAGTACAAGGCCTAAGTCCAATGCCATTGGCACAGCATCTTAATAGAGCCCAGCAGTGACTACAGCCACAACACATTATGTCATTGTTCTTGAAGGTGGAAACCAGCCATGAGTTTGATGGTTCATCATTTACTTATCTATCATTAGCCAGTGAACAGCCATCTGGATCTTTCTAGAACTCTTAACTATGCTCTCAGCCGTGGGTAGCCCAGCAGCAGTCCGAGTCTTCCTGGGAGAGTCTGGCTAACTTTGCTGAGAATGAGATTTAAGATATGAGATACGGCCTCTTTGCGTCTCTTTCCTGGAAAGCCTGCGTCTGTCATGCCCCAGATAGATGGCAGACAGCTCTCAGGGCTGAAAGGCTCACCCAAGATGCAGGTGGTCAGGTGACACAGATAGATATCCAGTGATTTATGGTGTTCTCACACGCTTGCCTCCTGCTTCCCCTGACTTGTCAATGTTTTGAGCTTGATGGATGTCTCTGATAGGCTGTGTGTCGGGGGCAGACAAACAGCTAAGGAAAGGCTCATTAGACTTGCTCCAAATCTCAGACACACCTTAGGGCAGTGAAAGACAGCTTTCCTCGGCTGCTGCCAGTGAGGACATACAATATGGGCTGGGCTGGAAACTGGAGCTGTGCTGTAACCTGGCGGATTGTTACTGGGCCAGAGAGGCAAAGAATAGGTAGACGTTTGAAGCTGTAAGGAAAAAGAGAGGCAGTGAAAAGCTGGAATCTGAGCCTGCCTCCATTCACTCATGGGACAGCCATGAGGCACCTGTTCCCATCAAGTGACAGGCACTGACGTAGATGCTGGTCCCTCAAAGTGCCACTCACAGAGTTTGTTTAGAATTGTAATTATGAACCACAATAAAAATGACAGTCAAATGTGGCAAGTAGCAAGAAAGAGACAGAAGCAAAGGACTAAGGGTGCACCAAGAAAGGAAGACCTGAGAGGATGATGGGAAATTTCCAGAGTTGGGGCTTGGCGCAGAGCTGAGGATGTGTGCAGAAGGGCGAGGGGACCCAACAACTCCATTTGAAGGTGCCGCGCACGTATGGGAAGAGAGTGGGCAGAGACAGACAAAGTAGCCTAAAGCCAAAAGGGAACTTTGAATCCTGCAATGATGATGCAAGAATGTTTCTCCACAACCAAGAAGGATTTCTTAAAGATGAGCCGAGATCAAATCTCAAGGTTTCATTTGGTTTTTATTTATTTAAGATCTGGATTAAGCTGGGCAGTGGTGGCGCACACCTTTAATCCCAGCACTCTGGAGGCAGAGGCAGGCAGATCTTTGTGAGTTCAAGGCCAGCCTGGTCTACAGAGTGAGTCCCAAGACAGCCAAAGTTACACAGAGAAACCCTGACTCAGAAAAATGCTAAAAAACAAAAAGCAAATACTCCTGAATTAGAACAGTAGCTGGAAAGAAGGCTCAGGCAGTAAAAGTGCTTGCTGCAGAGGCTGAACATTCCAGGAGCCATGTGGTAGAAAGAGGGAACTGATTTCCACAGGCTGTCTTATGATCTACACACACACACACTCACACACTCACACACACACACACACATGCACACACACATACATTAATGAACATAACAGTGTTTTTATTTAAAAAGAAAACAGTGCATCTTATGAACATGTTGATTAACGTCAAGCTCTTCCAATGCAGCCCACAGGGATGAGTTTCTTCCCAGAATCGCCTTCTCTTTTTAATCTTACAGACTACCTACCAGAAGTATCACACACACAAATACATATGAACACACACAGAACTGCAGCACACCCCAGCCAGTCAAGGAGACTCAAGGAGTTAAATCCTAGCAGGCTGGCTTCCTAAGTTGTTCTCTGGTTGTATACAAATTTCGAAGAAAGGCATCTTTTCCCTAATTTTTTTTCAAGGGCATGTTATTGATAGCCAAGACCACTTATATGCACCATGCTCATACAGGCACTAAGGATGCACCCATTCTCACAGCTTTTTATTAATACACAGGAAGGTATATTCTATAGTAAATGCATGGCACCTTTACTTTGCAAGGTACCCCAGGCATCATTTCACAAGGGCACATGTGTATCCACCTGGTTTTCTTTTATGATTACTTGGCACCCCTCAGCACCAGAGATGCTTATGAGTCTATGGAGAGAACAGCTTGCTTCCAATTGGCTGAAACCCAAACCAATCATGATGGCTAATTTGTTTGTTTGTTTGGTTGGTTTGTTTTTTGTTTTTCGAGACAGGGTTTCTCTGTGTAGCCCTAACTGTCCTAGACTCACTTTGTAGACCAGGCTGGCCTCGAACTCACAGCAATCTGCCTGCCTCTGCTTCCAGGGTGCTGGGATTAAAGGTGTGCGCCACCAAGCCCAGCTGTGATGGCTAATGTTGGTTGTCAACCTAACCACATCTGGAATCCACTAACACTCAGGCTGCTGGACACTGTGAGGGAGTCTCTTGATCAGACTGTCTGAAGCAGGAAAACCCACCATGACTGAGGACAGCACTTCAGAAAGTAGCGGCCTAGACGAAAGGACACAGAAGAAGGAAGTGCTTTTTGCCTGCTGGCCCTGACTCTCACTGGCAAGTTCATCTATCTTGTTACTGTGGCATTCTTATGCTGATGCTAAAACCAACTTTTTATTTTGGCGGTGGGGAGGGAATCGAACATAGACTGAAGACCAGCATCCCTCTGGGAATCTTCCAGGCCTACAAAGCCAGATTAGGACGGCTGAGACATCAGCCCCATGGCTGAACAGCTACAGTATTCTCAGCCTCTCCAGTGTAAGGCAGCCACTGCTGGATGCCCATGGCCACATCTTATAAACCAATCCAATTCCCTTAGAATATATATTTATTCTATCAGATCTTTGTCTTCTGGGAACCCTAACTCACCAGCCCAAATCAAAAGGAAGCCCACCCAGCCATGGCATACTTCCCAATCTGACACCAGCAGGCCCTGTCCTCAAGGGCTTCAGGTTCCTGGGAGCTTCAAGCTCTACTCATGGCCATAGCTCTTTCTAGCCGCCTGTTCATTTTGATTTCTTTATACATAAAAGAGTTCCTATGGCCAGGGAAAAGTGATGGACTGAACTCCACCAATAGAGGCTCCATTCCTGGACAAAGAGTGGGTTCAGTACCAGTCAACCTTTAGGGAATGAAAGCAAGAGTAATAAGACTCCCCATGTAATTGGATTGTTCTTACCAAAGTCCTTTGGCTCTGTCTAGTATCTTATCTTTATAAACAAGTCCCCAATGGATATCTTTACTCACACACATTTGCATATGCAATATTATCTGTAAGGCCAAAGGCTGCAAGCAGACGTTTGAGTCAAAGGACAGCTCAGCATGTTTGCAACCTTGATTGACACTACGCATTACCCTTGGGAGGGCTGGACCCTTCATGCCCACATCCATGAGGACGCTGGTTTCCATACATCCTGCCTGTCAGCTAGCTCAGCTCTGTACCATTGGAGTTTCGTTTGACATTGCAGAGTCTATCATAACTGAGTAGCAGTAATGAGGGTAAGAGTAAAGGGAAGAAAGAAAGGAGCTACGAAAGGAGGAAGATTCGATAAGGACCCGATGAGGGAGCTGCTCCATATTTGCAGGACCAAAACAGGATCAAGGCACGAGTGCTCCCAGAGCAAAGTGGCAGTGGAGGGCCCAGTTATGTTCCTAAAAAATTGTTACTGAGGATTCCATTTAGGAAAGAGAAAGAGGAGGGGGAGAGAAAGGGAGAGGGAGGGAGAGAGAAGGAGAGAGAGAGAGAGAGAGAGAGAGAGAGAGAGAGAGAGAGAGAGAGAGAGAGGCATAATAGTACCCCAGCACTCACAAAGCATAGGATTTCAGTGAGTTCAAGGCCAGATGGTCTACATGGTGAGTTCTAGGTCAGCTGGGGCTGCATAATGTGAGTCTGTCTCCAAGAGAGGGCTTGGGGGAGAGAGGGTGTCTGCTATAAAGACTTTGCATTTAGAACAGAAAATGAGTATGCTAAATATTAAAAAAAAAAACCTTTAGGTCAGATCCTACACAGCAACATTAAGTTAAACACGCTCAGGTCTCAAAAAGCAAACCTAAAAATGTGTTAAGAGAATCTGTGTCATCAGAACACATGACAAAGGAGAACAAGACAGTGTGACAGTGACAGATGTGGCACCTCTAATCCCCACTCTCTGGAGTTAGAGGCTGAAAGATCAGAAGTTCAGGGCTATCCTCAGCTACACAGTGAGTTCCAGGCTATCCCGGAATGCACAGACCCTGCCTTAAGAACAAAGAAACAAACAAAACCAACCTGATAGTCCTGTTCAATAGCCTGAGGACTCCTATCACATGACTGGAAATCTTGCTTCTCCAGGTTCTTCCTATGGGCAGTTTTTTGTTGACGTTTGGTTCTGGCATCAAGCTTTGCCTTGTAGACTATAGGCATCATAGGCTGGAAAAGCCAAGATCAGTCTCTGACACATCTTCCTGGTCAAAAATCATGGCCCTGTGTGTCTAGCAAGTGTGAGGCCCTAGGTTCCATGAACCCTAGCACCTCAAGGAATATTTTAAAATATTTTGTTTTATGTTATGTATATAAGTGTTTTGCCTGCTTGTATGTATGTCAGCACATGCATGCTGGGTTCCCTCAGAGGCCAGAAGAGGCCATCTCACCCCGTGGAACTGGGGTTGTGAATGGTTGGGAGCCATCAGGTGGGTGCTTGGGACATAACCCCAGGCCACTACAGGAGGACCATTTACACTTAACTGCTGAGCCATCTCTCCAGGCCCTCTGAAAATATATTTCCGGTTACTTAGAAAGTCTTCTTTCAGTTATAGGCGGGACTGTGTGTGATATGGTGTTTTCATTCTTGCAACTGAGCAGCATGAGAGTCCCCTTAGTCACTCACCTTCTTCTGGATGTCCTGAAACAGTTTCTCCTGTGACCACAAAGACAGGGACAAAGAAACATTTCTTCTTCCTCATCCCCTGACTCGGTGACAGCCATTCCCACCCTGCTTTTCTCATTATCGGCACTAACCTCTCTGAGTTCCTTCTGAAGTTTCTGGAGGAGGAAAAAATAATAATAAAAATAACATTTCTGAAATAGCTACAAAGGGCTGGGAGTGGGGTAAAATCAAGCATGTTGCTAGAAGGTTTAATATGCCGATGAGAAAGTAAGAAGCAGGAGGCAGGGCTGTCCGTTGGTAGAAGTAGTTGAAAGAGTGACCTGGTGTTTTGTGGTGCTGAAGACAAAAGGAGAGAGGTTGCTTGATCATTGCAAAGGCAGCTGGCACCTGAAGAAGCTGTGGCTTTGGGAGTAACAGCCATCTGCTTGAGTCCGATGCAGCCAGCCCTACTCTGTGCTCTCTGCTTAGCTCAGCCTTCTCCAGCAAAGGGCCCGAGCAGAGGTCCTTGCATCTGAAGTATGCTCATTCCTGAGCGCTGGTGGAGGGTCTTAGTACATCCCTCAGTTACCCATACCTAGTCAGAGCTCCTTCCTTGGAGCACTCTCAACCTCATCAGCCTCAAGAACCTTCAGTCACTCTGGAGTTGGCCTGTGGTTACAGAGAAAGGACAGAATGATGCGATCCATCTTGGTTTGATAGCCTGCCTCTCTCCCTGTGCCGGCCCCTTGCTTTACACTGAAGAGAGGTGGAAAGACTATGGTAATGGGAGGACTGGAGCTTCTGCTGGTGAGACTTCTACTGTCACCACTGTGGGAACAACAGCCAAAGGACAAATGGTACCTTCCAGTGGGGGCATTCCAGGAGGCTTCGCGGAGGAGGCAGGACTTCCCCTCACCTCTGCTGGTGGCACGACAGAAGCAGCGATGAGGCTTTGTGGGTAGGACCAGGGAGAGGATCTCTGAGGATACAGCATTATAGTTGGAGTCAAAGGCAAGCTCTGTAATAGCAAAGGATAGTAAAAATCATGCATTCATTTCCAGGAAATACAAGCTATCACTGAATATATGAGCTGCTGCTTTCCATGTAGGGTCAGACTGAAAGCCAAAAAATCCCTCCTTCCTTCTGTCCTCTGCCTTGTCTCTACCCACCCACCTCGGCGGCAGCAGGACCCCAGTGCACGAGGCCTCTGAGACCACCCTTCTTTCCAGGGGAGATGTAAGAGCTCCTTCCAAGTGATGCCCTCATTAGGAAAGCAAACCTTTCAGTCTTAGTTGCTTTCCTATCGCTGTGACATAACACCATGACTGAGGCAGCTCATAAAAGGAAGCATTTTACTGGGGCTCATAGTCCAAGAAAGTTAGAGTCCATGTCCATCACGGCAGGAAGTATAGCACCAAGCAGGCATGGTACTGAGGCAGGAGATGGGGGGGGGGGGGGCAGACAGAGACTCAGAATGGTGTTTTTTGAAACCTTAAAGCCCACCCCTAGTAACACACCTCTTCCAACAAGGCCACACCTCTTAATCCTTGTCAAATGTTTCCACCAACTGGGGGACAAGTATTCAAATACATGAAGCTGTGGGGCCGTTATCATTAAACCACCACACTCTCGCTTGCAAATATTATAACTTTTCAATGTCTCATTATTTCTTAAATAAGGAAGGGGTGGAACTAGGTAGGTGAGGGGACAGACGGGCCTTATAACAAACAAACAAACAAACAAACAAACAAACAAACAAATTCATCTCTCTAGGCATTCACCTGAGTACTGTTATGGTTTGGTTGTAAAGAGTCCCCTCAGAGGGCATGGTGGCACACGCCTTTAATCCCAGCACTCGGGAGGCAGAGGCAGGTAGATCTCTGTGAGTTTGAGGCCAGCCTGTTGTACAAAGTGAGTCCAGGATAGCCAAGACTACACACACACACACACACACACACACACAGAGAGAGAGAGAGAGAGAGAGAGAGAGAGAGAGAGAGAGAGAGAGAAGAGTCCTCTCAGAAGGCTCATGTGTTAAAGGATCAGTCTTTGGAAGTGATTCTACGACAAGGATGTTAAGCTCATCAATGGATTATGTCCACAAGGCTCAAGCCTTTAGTCCTAGGTCCAATGCACAATGATTGGTCCATAGCCATGACCTGTAGTGGAGAAGAAGTGTTCAAGAAAGAGTTCAGTACTTCCTCAAAGACCTGGCCACAGATGGCTGAGTGGGCAATTAGGAAGTGGGCTCAGCTGGAGGTGGGAGATCACTGGAGGGGTGACATGGTTGGCATATTGTCTTGCTGGCTTTTGTACCCATTCATTCAATCTCTCTCTGCCCCCTTGTCTCTTTCTCTCTGTGTGTCTCTATTTGTCTCTGTCTCTGTCTCTCTCTGCACGTCTCTGTATTGCAGTGGGTTTCCTCCCATCTCTAAGATCCCAGAATAATAATTTATGAGACTCATAATATTATTTACAAATATCTTGGCTATATAGCTAGGCTCTTCTCTGACTAGTTCATAACTTAAAATAACCCATTTTTCAAATCTGTCACGTGGCTGGATACCGCTGCTCAGGTACCATGCAAGGTGTCCCACCTCCTATTTCCTGCCTAAGCTATAGGCCATCGGCTTTTTAATTGACAGGTGTTGCATCCATACAATATCCAAGATATTCTCTCAACATCTCTGTGTCTCTGTCTGTCTGTCTCTCTATTTCTCTGTTTGTCTATCTCCTACCCCTCTCTCTCCCTCTCTCCTTTCCCTCCTCTCTGACTTCTGTCTCCCCTGAGATGAACAGCTTTGCTCTGCCACATCTGTCCGTCCTGGTGTTTGTGTCTGAGAGCAGTGTCACCAGACTGAAGTTTCTGAAACCCTGAGCCAAAACAAGCTGCTCCTTTCTTAGGTTATTTATCCCAGGTACTTGGTCACCATGGTGAAAAACAAGCCAAGGCCTATGCAAATGAAAGGCCTCTCTCAAGAGGTACCAGGTCACCTAGGAAGTTGTGGCCATGAGGCTGGTGCCCACCAACGGCCCACATTATGCAGCTGGCCCAGGCAGGACAGGGGCTGGATTGCATTCCACCCCTCCTTGGCTTGAGCAGGAGCTTGTGTGGAGGCAGCCACATGGGCTGCAGTGGCCTACCCCACATGTTTTTCCTTTACTCACAAAGCTGCTTCCTCAGCAGCTCCAATGAGGAAACCCCTGAGTAAACAGACAGTATAATGTTGGCCCTGAGGTCTCTCCGAGCTGCACCCCTGGGACACACCCTTAGGCCAGGCCTACTTCCGGTCCTATCCTAGGCTCCAGTCAACCATCATGTTGTCTCCCTGAAGTATTCCTTCTGACTACATTCACTCAGCCCTTGAAGGAAAAGCCGATGCCTCCAAATAGCAGAGCAGAGGAACTCTTTGTGGCAGATGTCTGCCGAAGGCCAGGGCCCTCTGCCCTCCCTGCCAGAGGCCCTCCCCATCCCCAGAACAATGGCTCCAGTCACTCAGAGCACCCCACAGACTTCCAGGTTGGCCCCTTTTCAGCATCTATGCTATTCAGAAGCGTCATCTTGTGTGACGGGGGTGGAGGAAACCAGAAGTGCCCGGCAGGAGAAACCCCCCTAGACAGAAATGCTATTACCTTCTTTTTATAGATGAGGAAGTGGAGGTTTGGAGGTCACATAGCCAAAAGCTGGTATTTAACTACTAAGCTCTGTCCATATTAGGCTGTTTAGGGTGCATGGGACTGGGCCACAAACTAGGTCTACTCCCTGAGAAGCAAAGGCCTCCCAACTATTGCCAAGTTCAAGGACTTGTTTTAGAAATACCTGGTTTCTCTTTATGCGGGGGGGGGGGGGGGGGGCAAAGAAAGTAGGTTTTGGCAACAGCAAAATACCACATCCTTTGACACCATTACTGCTCTCATTTTTAGTCCACATACCTAATACGCAGCAGGCAGTCTCTCCCACTTACAAGTTCAGTCTTAGGCAATTTATCCAATCTCTCACATGCCTTAATTTTCTCATCTGTGACATGGAAAGAGTATGAGCTGCTCCATCACAGGACAGTTATGAATAACTGAGTCAGTACATGCAAACCCTGTTGATGATGGCACTACGAGCATCCTTAGCTGGGTCTGATCCCCCCCTCATCTCTCTTACCCATTGCTTTAAAAACCCTTGATGGCGCCTTTATTACAACACATATCGCTTTGCCTCTGAGATGAGTAGGAATTGTGGCTTCTTATTGTGAGTCTCTTTTTAAAAGACTTTTATCATCATCACCATCATTATTATTTTATGTGTATATGTTTGTTTGCCTGCATGCATGTAAGCTCACCACATGCGCGCAGTGACCACGGAGGTCAGAGAGGCTGTCAGACCCCCTGGAATGGGGATTATACACAGTTGTTAGCCATTGTGAGGGTACTGGGAAGCAAACCCAGGCCCTCTGCAAGAACAACAAGCACTCTTTTCAGCTGAGCCATCGCTCCAACCCCTCATTGCTGAGTCTCTGGAGCTTTTCTACAGGACCCGGCACATGGCACACGTGCAATCAATGTATAAGTGAATATAAAGTGATGTTTTGTTCCAAGAATAAAGCTTTCAGGTTAATCACCAAGGCTATCTGGCGCTTTATAAAATTTAAAAATATGTATCCCCTCCCAGCTCCTGCATCCTTGGGGATGAGAAATGAACATGATGGTGAGATTAAAAGGCCTGTGAAGTACAGGACGCATGGCAGTTCCCAAACTCTAAACTCACACGCACATCCATACATCAGCGCTTCTCAACCTGTGGGGCACGGCTGTCAGAAGGCACATAATTCCGACGGTCTCAGGAACTGAGACACAGCCAGCTCAGTAGCAAAATTACAGTTGTGAAAGAGCAACAAAAATTAACTTATGGTTGGGGGCCCCTAAGACCATCAGAAATATGTATCTTCCGATGGCCATGACCCCACAGGTTGAGAACCACTGCCCTGAATGAAAATTTGTCAAGGAATCCCCATTGTATGGAGCATTTCAAAGATATTCCCTTTCAAATCAGCACACGAATATCCACTGGGCACATACCGCTTGCCGGACACTGGGGCCACAAGCAGGTACTGAGATGTGCTGCCTATATGGAAAAGCACTGCTCTCTTGGAGAAGCGAAGGTAGGCAATACACATACAATATGTAGGGTGGTCCTCAGAGGCATGCCTAGCGTATTCACAGTGCGGAAGGGGCACCCCATCTGCAAGCATGAGGGTCTTTTAGACGGTCAAGGAGATTGACCTGGATACATTTTGAAGTTCTTTCCTGGACAGCCACGTGCATAGCTGCCAGGGATGACGGCACACTTGGCTGGACAGTGTAAGATGCCCTACTGGGTGGGTACTGTTACTGTTGGGAGCTGGGCAGGGCACTTCCTCCAAAGTCAGCCAGCAATCTTCTGCTTAGACAAAGGCAGTGCTGTCCCTGACTGCCACAGGCCTCCCAGCAACCCACAACCCCTCCCCACTGCTTCTATAAATAATAACTGGACATCTTTGGTTCACCTTGAACATTCTCGGTGCCCTGGGGGAGGAGCATTATCCTGGGGTGTTTGATGATTTCCTTCCTGCCACCCAAGCCTGGACTGTCTCTAGCCGTCATGGATTGGCTTCTGGTTGTGACAGGAGAGCTTCTCTGTACTTAGGCCATTCATTGTTTAAGCATAAAGGAGGAGAGGTGGTAAGTGGAACTATGGGAAAAATCTTTCTCGTGGAGATCAATAAAGGAGCCTGGGTGTTAGACCAAGGCTCTCCTCCTCTCCTCTCTAAGGACAAGATACTTCAGCTCTGGCCCCTGCAGGGAAATGTGGCTACTGTGATGTGGGCCTCTTGCCCAGGGTAGGCCATGCAACACCCCCCAACCCCCCAACCTCCACTCCTGCCATGAACCCATCGAAGGAGACTAAGACTAGTTAACCAGTTATTCCATCTCAGACTTTTGTGTTCTCTCTCTCTCTCTCTCTCTCTCTCTCTCTCTCTCTCTCTCTCTCTCTCTCTCTCTCTCTCTGTTTTTTGAGACAAGGCTTCTCTGTCCTGAACGCGCTTTGTAGACCATGCTGGCCTTGAACTCACAGAGATCCGCCTGCCTCTGCCTCCCGATTGCTGGGATTAAAGGCGTGCACCACCACTGCACGCCTGCCTTCTGTGTTCTCAGTTAAGTCCCCCAGGCACAGCCCTTTCTTCTGCTTTGGAAGCCCGAGGGGCTGTCCTTCCAGGTCCCTGGTACCCAAGGGTTCCGGGAAGGAACTCTAGAAAGAGGCTGGGTTTTGGGGGAGGAGCAAAGCTTGGTGAACCCTAGCTGGCACCCGAGGCTTAGAAAACTAACTGCAGAGCAAAGGCTGCTTTTGAAAACTGGACAGCATCCAAAGGAAACTACGAGACCTTGATGCACTTGCTGAAGCCGGCGGGGCAGAGGAAGGAAATACCAGGCGGCACTAGCTGATAACAGCTTGCCCAGTGGAAGAGTCCCCCATAGGAAGCAGTGAACACTTCTAGAATAATAGACATGGCCTACAGTTTGGAACATTTAGCCAGCAAAGGTATGAGGTGGAGTTTTTGTAAACAATAGAAACACATTGATGTCTCTCTCATTATAACATATGCTCACTGCAAAGTTTTTTTGAAACTGCTGAAAAGTACAATTAAAAAAAAAAAAAAATCAAAATTGCCAACCACTTGTCCACCCAAGAATAGACACATTTGACACTTTGATCACCTAAGACTGTTTGGTTTGCTTTTTAGTCTCACTATGTAGCCCAGGCTGGCATTGACCTGGAAGACTTCCTGCTTCAACTCCCCAAGTGCTAGGATTATAGGCACACACTGCACCACGACACCTGGCTTTACTTACGGCTTTTAAAAACCAACATCACATGATTTCGTTCATTATGATCACATATGTAACTTGTTTACCTTGCAAATGTTTGTTGATGGCCTGCGGTGGTGTCCTGAAGATACAAAAATGGACAACAGACACAAGGTCTCTGCCCTCCTCAGGGGGAGGCAGAGATAAATGTCACATGACACGCAATAGTAACTGCATGGGGAGAGGGGGTGGGGGAGTATGGGGGGGTTCAGAGCCCATTCTTTTGCTGTGGCACAGCCAGAAACGGTTTGGTGAGAGTCATCTAAAGTCTGGAGGAAGGGAAGGTGCATCCACAGTGTATCTGGGACCAGCCTGTTGCAGACAAAGTGTATTGTAGGAAATAAAAAGGCTATAAATGTTTATTAATAATTTATAGGTTATTGTGGCAGTTACTATTTACCTAATACCATATCGATAAAAGACACAGACACTTGATAGATTTTGTTTTTTTCAAGACAGGGTTTCTTTGTGTAGCCTTGGCTGTCCTGTACTCATTTTGTAGACCAGGCTGGCCTCGAACTCACGGAAATCTACCTGCCTCTGCCTCCCTGAGTGTTAGGATTCCAGGCATGCACCACCATGCCCAGTCCTGATAGGGTTTTTTGGTTTTGGTTTGTTTGTTTTTCGAGACAGGGCTTCTCTGTGTATAGCCCTGGCTATCCTGGACTCACTGTGTAGACCAGGCTGACCTCGAACTCACAGTGATCTGCCTGCCTGTGCCTCCCAAGTACTGGGATTAAAGGCATGCGCCACCAGTGCCTGGCCTGATAGGTTTTTAATAAGCCTTATTCCAGCTGGGACTGGGCAGATACTAACCCCTAAACTACCTCGTTATCTCCCAGTCCCACATCCTATTTGCTCTAGTCATTCCTATCTGGGCTACTTCCCATGCAAAATAATATAAATCCTTGCACTTGCTTTCCATTTGGGCTGCTTCTCTCCAGCCGCGCAGATCCTCAGAGTGACTTCTGCCCAGCAACCTGGGTCTTCTTTGCACTAACCCGCGGTGGTCTCCGTTCTTCTTCTCTTCTCCTCTACCTGTCTCTCTTCTTCCCCTCCATGACCCGCTTTCCTCCAAGCCCTCGAACCTTAGCCCCACCTACTTCACACCTGCCCTGCCCAGGTGCAGGCATTTCATTTCATCAGCTGAGTTCAATCCTCTGAACTGCCAAAAAAAAAGGGGGGGTGGTGGTGGGGGGAAGGGATGTCCACTTGTGTCACTGCTGCTTTGAAGTTACTAGGCAGCGAACATTTGATCAGCCAGGCTGTCTCTTCTTGGGAAGCGCAGACAGAAGACTCACAATGACCAAATCTGACCAACCACAGCACACGCTCCATCTTGGCTTCTGAAGACAGCGCTGTGGTGCTACACTCCCATAATGGCAGCTGAAGCTTTGCGTACCGACCTGACCCGATTCTGAAGGAAGCGCTTTCTATTTATGTCATTGGGCCCAGCTGTCTACAACCAAGGATGCGTAGATATTCACATCTGCCTTCCATTACACAATACCGTCAGTGTGCGACACAAATGGCAAGTCGCTTGAGAATATTTAGTCTCCTTTTCTAACTTCCTTCTCCCCAAATAGAAAAGGGTCTCTTGCTTCATAGTGCAGGCTGACCTGGAACATATGTTTTATTATTCTTAGTTTTTAATTATTATTTTATGTGAGTGAGTGCTTTGCCTGCCCACCTGCATGTCTGTGTACTTTGTCATGTCCACCTGTCTCCACCTCCTGAGTTCTGGCACTACAGACATGCCCCCACCAAAACCAGCGAGTCTCCTTTGTTAGAATAAATATGCTGGTTCACACGGCCACTCACTGTAAAGACCAGCCATGTGTGGCCGTGTGTCTATGCTCTGGCTACAAAGTGTGAGCTGAAGGGCTGGGGACTTGATGCACGCAATATGTCCTTAAACCATGTTCTTCCTCATCCTCTTGGTGCTCTCTTTCCACCTAGAACATGGTGCCCTAAGGATTGTCTGCAAGGGGGACCCTAGTCTCTGATTCACCAAACAGGTAAGTCACATATAGGCTTGGACTTCAGATGAAAAAGAAATGACTTTCTGCTTTGTTAGACCATCTCAGATCGCTTTCAGGTCTCACGAGTTCCTCTGGTCTCCAGCCAGGGCAACGTCAGGTGGCTCTTTGGCAACTTGTCTTGACTGCTCTGGCTGCCGTTGGGTCTCAGCAGTCACTGCAGGCTGCCAGCGGAATTCATTCTTCATTCCTTCCCAACATATGTGTTTGACACACATGCTGTGTGCCTGGCAGGGGGCTCAGACTTTTTGGGACCTAACAAGTAAGGCTTTTCTTTATCTTTATTTTATTTATTTATAAGAAGCCTTTGTTTAGCAGGGCATGGTGGCACATGACTTTCTCGAAGCAGATGCAAGCAGATCTGTGAGTTGGAGGCCAGCCTGCTCTACAGAGCAAGTTCCTAGGCAGCCTGGGCTAAACAGTGAAACTGTCTCAAAAAGCCAAAACAAACAAACAAAAACAAAACAAAAGAAAAAATGGACAAGTTTAAATGGTTCTTGTTGTTGTTTGTTTGTTTGTTTTGTTTTTCAAGACAAGGTTTCTCTGTGTAGCCTTGGCTGTCTTAGACTCACTTTGTAGACCAGGCTGGCCTCGAACTCACAGCGATCCACTTGTGTCTGCCTCCCGAGTGCTGGGATTAAAGGCGTGCACCACCACCACCCAGCCGCAAGTTTAAAAGGTTTTAAGCTTGAAAATTAGTCACCTTGGCACAGGCTTGTAATCTCAGCATCCAGGGAAGATGAGGAAGCTGGATTCTAAGTTCCAGGCCAGCCCAAGTTACATAGCAAGACCAGTCTCAAATAAACAATAAAATAAAATAAACCGATGCAGAAATCTGTAGCCCTCAGAGTAAGCCATAAAAACACCAGAAAGGAAAGCAAATAAGCTGAGAGGCTCTCTGCAAAGAGCTTCTAAGAGCTTTTTTTTCCCCTTCTTTTTAGCTTCTCAACCACCTTTTCTAAGAGGCTCTTTAAAGTCCAGAGAGTCTATTACAGATAGAGTGGAGGGCCAGTGCCGTAGCCTAACATTTTGAAGATGGTAAAGTAAGGATGATTTAGCCAACTCTTAAGTTTCCCACCTATGAGCTGAGCCAAGGAGCCTGTGGCTGCCCTTCTCCTGGTCTTTGTCACTCCCTTTCCCTGAGAGCAGGGGATGGATGGCAGATCCAGCCAGGCTTGGTCCAGCTTCCGAGCCCAGCCTCTCACCCAGGTGTGCTCAGGCACACTCTTCCTGGTGATACTTGGCACATTGGGTGTTTTCCAGCTTCTGTGCTTTTGTTTAAACTCTTTTTGGAATCCAGAAACTCTTCAGATCCGCCCACCACCCATGAACCATCTTAGTCCTTGAGAAGGAGCTTCCTCCCTCCTCCCTCTTTCTCCCACTCCCTCCCTCTCCCCCTCCTTCCCTCCTTCTTTCTCTCCCTCCCTTCCTCCCTCCCTCTCCCCCTCCCTCCCTCTCTCCTTGGAGATGACCCTGGGTTCCTTCTATGTAAAACTGAGGTACTAATGGTAATTCTTGCTTCAGCGTCAGAGAAGAAAAATCACACATGCCTTGTCTTTGTGAAACCTCTGGCTCACTAGCCAGCTTGTGGCCTTGACCCTGGCCCTCTCTTGGCTGTGTACAGCTGCTACAGCAGCCACATTCGAGAACAAGGTGGTGGACTTCAGTAGCTGTCATAGTGTCCACCATGTTAAATCATAAAGAATGATCAACATTGAAAATGCCACTCAACAAAGACCACCAAAAACAAACAAACAAACAACAACAACAACAAGCATCAGGGCAAAAAGACAGTGACAGCCACATATGTAACCGAGATAAGCGATCTCTCAACTCTTTGAAAGACTCTCAAAAGCACATCCCCACAACATTCAAATATCCACATGGAGAGCTCCTAGCATTCCTGGAGCCACATGCCCTACTGTGGGATGGGGGAAGGAAGGAACCCGGATGAGACAGTGCTTGATTGGCAGCCCCTCCCCAGTGTGCCAACTATGGGAAGTCAGCTTCCAGTGGGAGGGGAGAGGGCTGGCAGAGGTATCTGTGCATGTCAAACCCAGGTGCTCGCCCTGGAGCTGCAGTAGGAAGCTAGGCACTGGTGACGCCGTCTTTCACCCCTACAAAGGGCACAGTCCATCTCCTTCTTGTCTTTAAGACCATGGCCACCAGGAGCCTTGCCCTATGACACCCTTGTCCCAAGAGACCTGGAGGGAGCTGTGTTCTGTTCCTCTGCTTGTCAAGCAGATACTAGAGCTAAGTAGGAGCCTCCGAGTTCCAGTCCCAGCCGCCACTCAGGATGGAGGTTGTCCCTGAAGCGTTGTCTGCTCTGATAACTGGGAGTTTCCAGCAACCACCATTGGATGTCATGGGAAAAGTCTCCAGGACGACTCTGCCTGTCCCCCTTCACAAAAACAGCTGAGATAACAGATCCTCGATGCAGCTCCATAGCTGGCACCTGAGCAGCGTTGTCAAAAAACAGTCAATCTACCACCCAACAAGGTAGAGAAAGGTCACCCCAAGTCTACCTCTAGCTATGGAGAGCAGGCAGATAGCACGTTGCCTGGCTTTACCAGAATTATGATCCCACAGCTCCAGCAGCCAGGCTTGTCCCTCTGCCTCCCCCACCACACTCCTTCTTCTCTTTAGAAGTCCTCTGTTTACAGGGTCATCACAGAGGTTCTACCCACCTCGCAGTGTTTGGCTACTGGTTCCATTTCATCTAAGGCACAACTAGCCGTGACAGATAGAGAGGATTAGAGACGAATGTAGTGGAGACACTGACAGGCACCAGGGTGAGGTTCTAGGGCTGTCAGTATCCCCACCAGGCATCTCTTGTCCTTGTGGACTCAACTCTGCCCACTCAGGATTGTAGACTGGAAGATGAAAACCAGAGTAGGCAGATGCTTAGCATCGCCAGAGGTCCAGATGTGTTCTGGGTGTCCCGCATCTTGTCAGCCCACATCCCTGCTCAGCTAACTCCAACTTTCCCTCTGTGGCCTGGAAGGCATTTTTTTTTTCCTCCCAATTTTTGAAATAGTAATGAGCACTTTCCTTGTCATCTCAGAGACGTGTGGTGTTGTCACGGGAGACAAATGCATGAGGGTTAGTAATCTTTACATAAAATCCTTTCACGTGTTTGAAAGAATTAGCTTTCATTTCACTTCTGGGGTTTACGGTGAGGATTAATTAGTTAATCTTGGGAAAGAGGTATAGTGGTGGGAAGAGTTATCAAAACGCTGGGGAGGAAAGCAGCTTTGATGCTATTGACTTTAAAATGTCCTGCTAGAGGAGACTGAAAGTGTAAGAGCTGGGGGCAGATGGAGAACACCAAGGAAACAAGACCTTCTAAACACAGTAGGACAGAAGCACAGAGAATTTAAGAGACTGAGGACGCATGCGCAGGACCTGCCAGGGTCTAAGCCAGATGAATTTCCAGCACTGAGCAAGGACGTAGACACTAGCCCCGCCCCTAATCCATGTCCATCTCCAATTGGTAAATGTTCACCAAGGAAAAAGTAGTTAGCTTCCGCAGAGTCTCACTGGGTATACAAGTCACTCTTTTTTTTTTTTTCCTTGGAGACAGGGTTTCTCTTGTAGTTCTGGCTGTTCTGGACTTGCTTTGTAGACCAGGCTGGCCTCGAACTCACAGAGATCCGCCTGCCTCTGCCTCCTGCGTGCTGGGTTTAAAGGCATGTGCCACCACGCCCAGTTTACAAGACACTCTTAAGGGTAGATCCCAGGCCCGGCAGGAAACGACCAACACAAATTAAACTCAATGGCAATTTTGGATGTTCTTTGTCTCACTGTGTTGTGTCATGGCATTTTTTTTTTTTTTAAACTTTTGCTTTTGTCTTTCGGTTTTGTGTTTTTATGGCATTTTTCTGTGTGTGAATGTGTGTGTGTCTGTGTCTATGTGTTTCACGTGCTTTTCTTTAGGTTTTTTTTTCTTCTGTTTGTTATGTACTATTCTAGATTGTTTTTATATCATCTTATTATTTTTATATGCCTAATTTTCTAAAATGAGAAAGAAAGTGTCAATTTGGGTGAGAAGAGAAGAGGGAAGGATCTGGGAGGAGTAGGGGGTGGAGAGAAACTGTACTCAGAATATATTGTACAAAGAAATATATTTTCAATTAAAAAAAAAAAAAAGTGCTCTTCTGCTCATAGCAGTAACGATGGCTATGGCTATCTTGTTTCTCTGATGTCTCCCAGACCAGAATGTCAGTCAGGGGCCGGAGACCAGAGGGAGATCAAAGAACAAGAGACACTCAGGGTCCAATTCTGTCCTTGCCATTAACCCTGCCTGGGTCCCACAGGAGCAGGGCATGCTGACCTGCACAGAGCTGCCGCAGGACAGCAGGCGAGGAGCCACCGACAGGCTCGCAGCAGATAGTTCTTCCCCCTTGGTCTTCATGTCCTCTGCTGCAAAATAAAGAGAGCCACGTGTCCGGGTGTTGCGGGACCTTTCTGTGTGATGCCACACAAAGCCGCTGCATCCTCCCAGGTAGTCCCTTCATCACAGAACAGCAGGAAGGGCGGGGCATTTCCTACCCTCCAGAGCTGGAAAGGGTGAGCATGTATCCAGGTGGTCAGATTCTGTGGCTACTCTCACCTGAAACTGACTTGAGTCTAAAACCTCTTGGAGAGTCTCTGAGGCCACAAAGAACTGTGGCAGGACAAAGCTGTTGTTTTTCGTGTGTTTGTTTGTTTTTATGTGCACTGGTGTTTTGCCTGCATGTATGGCAGTGTGAGGATGTCAGAATCTCTGGAACTAGAGTGACAGAATGGCGTGAGCTGCCGTGAGGTTGCTGGGAATTGAACCCAGGTCCTCTAGAAGAGCAACCAATGTTCTTAACTGCTGAGCCGTCTCTCCATCCCAGGAGTATCTTTTAAATGCCAAATGAAAGTCTTTGTTGTGCTCCACAATGTAACCCTGGGACCACAGAAGGAAATAGCGCTGTTATTCTTTCAGGTGTCTGAACTATAAGAGGATCCGGCAATAAAGAGACTGCAAACACAAACTCTCTGTCCCTCGGTTTCTATTATCTAAAGAGAGTCACGTGTTGGCTTTTAAACCTAGACTGTATCTTCAAACTGAAGTCATTGTTTATTTAGACAACTGTGCTTTTGGGAGCCTCTTAGCAAAACTAGCCAATTGTGCGAACCCAAAATGCCAAGCATATCTGGTGTAGCAAAAGCACTTGGAGACGTCAGTGCACTGATTTGGCTCATCTTAAGGGAATCCTTAAAAGGAAAGCGAAGTAAGAGAATTCTTATCTGTTTTTGCCTGGTTCTCTCTTCTAGCTTGTCAGTCAGCAAACTGATTGACATGCAGTTGACATCTGCACAACGCAGCAGAGCAACAAAGAGCACTGAGACTGCCACAAACTACAATTATCCAGCTCAGAATCTGTGCCACTTGCATTCTTTCCCTAGATTCAGTTCTTCTTCTTCTTCTTCTCCTCCTCCTCCTCCTCCTTCTTGTCCTCCTTCTCCTCCTCCTTCCTTCCCCTCTTTCACCCTATCCTCTTTTCTTCCTCCTCCTCCTTCTTTTTGAAACAAACAGAAGTCTCACTACATAGCTCTGCCTCTCTCTCTCTCTTTTTTTTTTTTTTTTTTTTTTTTTTTTTTTTTTTGTTGTTGTTGGTTTGTTTTGTTTTGGTTTGGTTTGGTTTTTCGAGATAGGTTTTCTCTGTGTAGTCTTGGCTGTCCTGGAATTCTCTTTGCAGACCAGGCTGGCCTCGAACTCACAGCTATCCACCTGCCTCTGCTTCCCAAGTGCTGTGATTCCTTTTCTTCTAAAGTAGACATAGGGGCTAGTTGTTTGGATTCACAATTTCCCGTGGGAAAGCCTACACCTCCAGAGCCCTCTGTCAGGGCTTTGCAAGCCAGCAGTGTGCCTGAGGACCTTGTAATGCTGCAGATTCTGATTCTCAAAACCCTTCTAGTAACTGCCAAGGCTGCTGAGAGTCTTTTGACATACTTTGTGTGGTGTCCAGCTTTTACTCCTCACTTGAGGAACAGGGAGAGGTGACTAGTTGACAAGTGACAGGTGACAAACAAACCTGTCCAGGATTCAAAATAGTGGCATGTGTAATGGAAACAGTACTGGCATGGTTATGGGTGCACTCCAATTTACAGAAGGAAGAAAACAATAAACATATTGTCTCCTTAAGCCCAAAGACCTTGAGAAGAAGGGTGCTCATAATGTATTAATTTATTAAGGATGGTGCTATGGCTTGAATGTCCCCCAAAAGCTCATTGATATTCCAATGCTACCCCAACAGTATGTGTTTTGTTTTTTTTTTTTTAGTTTGTCTTTATGCACATGGGTGTTTTGCCTGCATATATGTATGTGCCCCATGTGCATGCCTGGTGCCTACAGATGTCAGAAGAGGCCATCAGATGACATGGGACTGGAGTTACAGACAGTTGTGAGCTCCCATGTGGGTGCTGGGAACAAATCTGGGTCCTCTAGAATAGCAGGCAGTGATATTAACCAATGAGACACCTCTCCTGCCTCACTATTGTAGTATATTAAGAAAGGATTGAGTGTCAGGTGTAGTAGCGCATACCTTTAGTCCTAGTTCTGAAGGCAGAGGCAGGTAGGTCTTTGAGTTCAAGACCAACCTCTTCTACAAATCAAATTGCAGACCGGCTAGAACAGAGAAACCCTCCCTGTTTTGGAGGTGGGGGTGGGGATTAGGCTAAGTGTGGTGGTTCATTTGATCCCACTATTGGGGCTTTGTTACCACCACTGGGGCTGCAGAGACAGCTGGATTTCTATGAATTCTGTGACAGTCAGAGCTACAGAGGCCTTATCTCAAAATTAATAATAATTTATTATTATTTATATATAGTTATATATATAATAGTTATTATTATTTAATGTAACAACATTGTCTGGTGTTTTGTGTTTATTAACTGTGTTGTTCCTTGCTTGCTGTTTTTTAACATACCCCAAGTATTGCTGTGGAACCTTGCCTCCCTATTTGGATGAATAAAAGGCCTACACCTGGGCAGGGCAGAAGGAAGGGGCGGAGCAAAGGCTTGCGGGCTTGGGAGAGAGAAGGATCTTGGAGGAAGCAGACAGGTATGGGAGAAGGAAGAAGGAAGAGGATTGCTGTGGAATAGAAAAGAGCCACGTGGGCCCAGAGCAGGGACTCCGAAGTTCCACATGGAAAGAAGTAGGCCAGATGATCAACATTAGGAAGGGTCTTGGGATTACAGATGGGAGGTAGCCTAGATAGAAATTGTTAGAACAGATGGCATGGGATAGAGGATGAGAGATAATGGAAGGTAGCTTAGGGGTTTAATATCTGCCTTGCCCTGGGTGAAATAAGGCTGTTCGAAAATATATCAGGTGTCTGTGTCTTTATTGATTGTCAAAGTGGGTTAGATAATACCACTGTAATAAACATCATTTATGCCTTACCTTTAAATTAACATTAGAGCCCCATTTCCTCCCATTGTTTCCCACAGACTTTGTGCCTCTCCCTTAAGATGCAGCCACAGGCCCTGCCAGATATCAGCTCCATACTCGTGGCTCCTCAGCCTCCAGAACTGAAACGTAAATTTCTTTCCACCTATAAATTACACAGTGGTGCTCTGCTACAGCAACAGGACACAGACCAAAAGGGACAGGAATTGAACACGCTGAGAGAGCCAAGGAACACGGAGATGCTGCGGGCCAAGGCCCAGAGGAGCCTCCACCAAGCAGTAGCTTTCCCTAGCCACACGCCAGCTTGTGTTTTGGAGGTGACTGAAAATGAAGCCTCAGGGTGATGCATTCTAGATACAGGAGAACTAAAGAAAGAGCCATGGAGATTCTGGAAGCTTATGGCATGGAGAAAGTGCAGCAAGGAACCTCCAGGAGGCTCAAATGGCGCAGCTCTCTAGTTAGTGTTCACAGTGCAGTCTGGCCAAGTGCAAATCTCCCTTCTGTCACCAAATGGTCAACTGTGTGTCCTTAAGAGGCTGGCTCTTTAACTGCTTGTGCCCATTGACTCACTGGTCAAGAGCGCTGTGAAGACACAATTGGCATCTACTCCAGTGTCTACTCTCTCCTTCTCATAGTAGGATGCAGGTTCTGACTGCTGGTACATGGCTGACCAGGAAACAATGTCCCAACCTTCTGTTGGCTGGGTATAAGTAGGTAAATAAGTAACGTCTGAGTTTCATATTTATTTATTGTATTTATTTATTTGAGACAGAGTCTCATCATGTAGCTCTGGCTGTCCTGGAACTCACTATGTAGTTCAGGCTGGCCTTGAACTCACAGAGACCCATCTGCCTCTGCCTCCCAGTGCTGAAATTAAAATGATGAGCCACCACACCCAGCTATTTATTTATCAGAGGACAACCTATGACAGTTGGTTCTTCTCTTCCATCATCTGAGTTCTGGGGCTTAGAACTCCGGTCCTCAGGCTTGGCAGCAAGCACCTTTACCTACTGAGCCCCCGAAAAAGCACAGATTGGGGATTCAGTGTGAGATTTATCATTAAATTCCCCTAACAGTTCTTCTGTCTTAAAGTGTGTGTGTGTGTGTGTGTGTGTGTGTGTGTGTGTGTGTGTGTGTGTGAATGCAGGTGCCAATGGAAGCCAGAAGCATCTGATCCTCTGAAGCTGGAGTTACAGGTGACTGTGAGCCATCTGAGGTGGGTGCTGGGAATTGAACTTGAGTCCTCTGAAAATGCAATGCACCCTCATAACCAGAGAGCGATCTCTCCAGCCCCTGCTAGTAGTTTTTATATGATATCAGCTTGGTTATTTTTAGCACCTCAGATCTTTAATCCATGACTTAAGAGGTTATAAATGTAGTTGTTATACCCAATAGAAGTGATTAAATTTTGGGGGAGACATGAAGGTCTAGTACCTGCTCTGAAGACTCTGGTGCTGCCTGTCAGTTCCAACAAACATCACCATCACTGCCTGGCACAACTCCCAAAAGCCAGCAGGCTTGGGCAACACCCGTGGGTACCTCATAGACGTGCTATAAGAATGTAACCAGCCTGCCACATGGTTAGGCCTCAGCAAATGTTAGTCTTTCTCTCCCTGTTGCCAGTGGCAAATCTTTCTCAGTGAAGACAGCCGTGGTTAGGCGCTTGTCACTGTGATTTAGAGGAGGTCTGTGTGTCCTTCAAGGCTCCCTGTGTTACACTCTGGTCCCTATGGTGCAGTATTAAGAGGGAGCCTGGTGGGGAAGCAGCTCAGCAGTGGGATGTGTGTGAGGCCCTGGGTTTGATCCCCAGGAAAAAAGAACAAAAATTAAAACTGAGGATGGTGACTTTAGAGATTGGGCCTCTGGGGGGTGTGACTGGGAATAGACTGGGAGAGTGGGAGTCTCCACCGTTAAACCCTGGTGATTTTGTAAGAAGAGAGGGGCAAGAGACAGTTATATAGTCTCTCTGGCTCCCTCTCTTCCTCCCCTCTCCCATCTCTTAGGACACAATGCCCTACACCCCCCTTGTATACTCTTCAGCAAGCAGGTCCTTACCACATGGAGGCCCTCAACCTTGCACTTCCAGAACCATGAACCCAAACAAACCTCTAATTGTTAAAACGTACCGTCTGTGGGACCACGCCATTGGCAGCCAACGACTGATTAATACACTCGCATTTGGGGATCTATTTTAATTCACGTTATTAAGTGAAGCCCACCCACCCGCCTCTTCGTGGCTTTTGCAGAGTGAGTGACAAATCAGCCCTTGTGTACATGCGTTTTGGAAAGATGCTGGCTTTGCCAGGCCGTGTGGGCAGCATGCCCTGAGGGCAGGACGTGGACCACGGGAACACTTCCAACCCAGCAGCCGTCTGCCAGGAACGGCAACTCAACACATATGAAAGCAGACAAGAAGCACTGTCTCCCAAAACCAGGATTTCAAAAATGATGATCCTGTCTCATCCCAGGCCTGTGTTGGCCAGACTCCCCTGCCATTAAAAGTGCTCCATTCCAGCTGCTTCGGCAGAAAGGAGTGGCGGTTTATTTTGCAGCCTGCTGTGCCAGCCCAGCATGGAGCCAGCATTCAAATGCTGCCTTTCCTCTTTGCACAAAAGACTCCGGGCAAAACAAAGCCGGGATGAGCAGGGTCACGGGCTTCTGGGCCCTAGTGGTCAGTTCCGTGCTACAAAGGCAAGCTAGTGCCTGGCTGGCCAGGGTTCCGTGGGCCTAAGGAAGTACGTTGCCATGGTGATGGTTCAGCGCCAGTCCCAGAAGCTAGCCGGGAGACCCCAGGTGCAAGGTGCGCTTCCTGCGGGGGAAGAGGGAAACTCAGAGGGGATTCACACCGGTTCGTAGGACTTCCATGTTTTGTCTGAAAGAGGTATTTCTAGCTCATCTTATGTTGGAAAATTGTGTTCAGAACTCTGAACTCTGAACACAGTAGACTTACCACATCCTGAGTGTCAGAGATCATTTAAAATCAGATGAGGGGGAAGGAAGCGAAGTTGAGACAACCGCCATTGTCCAATCAGAGCCTAATAGAAAGGATTCATAACTGGTCTATTTTTAGAGACGTATGCGATACTCATTAGGAGAGGCCAGGGATCCGCCCAGCTCTATGACGGGTTTTGTGGAAGACTCTCAGCAGCGGAGAGAAATCACTTGCTCGCTTGGTACTGCAGATTACATCACCAATTAACATGAGTAAGAGCCATAGAATTTCATGTTGGGGGAAAGCTGGAAAAGGAGGTCATACATTAATTGGCAACACTGAATATTCAAATCTTATTTAATTCTAATTTAGTTCCCTCCCCCACCCCGTCCACCCCCGTTTCCGAGAAAGGGTCTCTACAGAGAGCGAGCCCTGGCCGTCCTGGAACTCACTAAGTAGACCAAGCTGGACTTGAATTCGTAGAGATCCGCTGGGATTAAATAAAGGTGTGTGCCACCACAGAGGGCTTCAGAGTTATTTTAAAAGCAGACTACATTCGGAGACAATGGAGCAATGTATTTTTAATTCCCGACAAAAGATCACTGGGAGTTCTGATTTCTGAACCAGCACACTGTATTTGAAAGGAAATGTAGGTTTTGCCCAGAGAAAGATGACACCAGACAGCTCTCTATCCCTAAGCCAAACCTCATCTCTGTGCCCTGCAGGTGATGTGCCTGCTTCTGTGCACAGAAACAACAGAAGCTACCAATTAACAAGATACGGAAGCTCCAGCATAGCACAATGGGCCGCGCCTGCAGCCCAGCAGAAACAGCTCCTGGGGTACCAGAGCTAGTGGAGAAAAAGGAGGGTCAGAGCGCTCCAACAAGGAGGAGCACACTCCCTCCGCTCGAATAGAGTCCGCGCCTGAAAGATTTCCGGGTTTTTGCTACAACCACAACGTACAATTTCAGGAGCTATGTGTAGACTTCGGTTTGCCCTGTATGATGGTTACTGTCGATTGCCGATTTGATAAGCTCCGGAGTCACCTAGGAGACCAACCTCTTCTAGGCTGGGCTAAGTGAAGATTTATCCTAAATGTAGGTGACACAGACCATGGGCTAGGGTCCTGGACGGAAAGCCAAGGAAAAGGAGGTCTGCCGCAGCGTCCACCACGGCTCTTCCTAACTGCAGGAGCGCTGAGACCCGCTCGCTGCCTCACGCTCCAGCGGCCACGCCCCTCCCACCCCGACTGCCATCCCCACCCCTGCCTTGATGGACCGTTCTCCTAGACTGTGAGCCACGTAAATCCTTCCTTCCTTCCTTCCTTCCTTCCTTCCTTCCTTCCTTCCTTCCTTCCTTCCATCCTTCCTTCCTTCCTGCAGTTGTTTTTGTCAGGCACTCTGCCGCAGCAATGAGAAGAGGAACTAAGACTTATCCGAAAGCCAGGCGGCCTTTGCATAGCTCCGGGTCACACTCCTGCACTCAATGCTCACACCATCCTGAAAAGCGGCCGATAGCATCTCCGTCTTATTAGAGAAACAGAAACACAACCATAGAGAACCAACTGTATCCAAGGCAGCTTTACCCAGGAGGCAGTGCAGCCCATGAGGTTTTGTGGTCACCAAATGGTAAAGCCAAGACCTAAATCCACCACTTGGTAGACCTGTTCCACCAAACCTCAGGACAGGACCAGTCCACCACTACCTTCCAACTGAAACATTCCATTTAAATATTAAAACCAAAATAACCTTGTAAAGAAAACTTTTCCTTTGAAAATTCACTTAGGTATTGATTACCCTGCAGCATTATAAAATGTAGGTATGAAAACGCTCTCTATCTACAACTCTCGGTTTATAAAAATATGAAACCTGGATACAGGTAACTTGCTGGGGTCACACAGCTTAAACTATCTGCTGCATTTGTTAACATTAATTTAGTCAGCTAAACCTGGGAGGGACAGGCCGGTGATCCCAGGTATTTGGGAAGTTGAGGCAAGAGGATCACAGGCTTTTCTGAGCTACTAAAGTGAATTCAAGTCCAGCCTTGGCAGCTCAGTGAGATCTCATATCCAAATAAAAGGGTAGAGCGCTTGTCTGGCATGCATGAAGTCCTGGATTCAATTCTCAGTACTGGAAGAAAGGGGGTATCAATTCAATCATTGCACAGTTAAGAAGAGGCAACAGGAAAACTTCCTATATACAGGATCTAAGCAACCCTTATCTTTTGTACTTATTTATTTATTTTGATTTTGATTTTTCAAGACAGGGTCTCTCTGTGCTAGCCTTGTCTGTCCTGGACTCACCTGCCTTTGCCTCCCGAGTGCTAGGATTAAAGGTGTGGGCCACCGCGCACCATAGCAGCCCTTATCTTTAAGGGGGCTGCTTTAAGGGGGCAATCAATTGATTTTAATTTGATTTGATTCTCCTGGTTCCCAGGTGAGCCAAAGTTAAAAACCCATAACACGCATTCCAGAGGCAACAGACTTGTCTGTCACTTGAGCTGTCACTCTGACTACATGAAGCACCAACGATGACTAACGCGTCTTGTCTGCTATAAGAAGCCCACCTGCAGGGCAGCTCCATGTTAGTGAGCTCAGTGGCTTCACAGCGTCAGCCAGAGCGTAGGCCTTTTGTCTCCCCAAAGCTTGTGATTGCCAGGTTTGGGGTTGGCAGATTGCATCCATTACCATACTCATTGCCACCCCCCCCCCCCAAGATGTTGGTCTGCATCCTGGAACACATGTAGACTGCAGTGTGCAGGGTCATAAAGAAGATTGTCCCCTTTTTAAGAGCAGGAAAATTATTCCCTGGCCCATGATGTCATCAGGGTGGCTCCTCCTTCCAGCCCTGTGTTGTCTTCATTAAGGGCTCAGAGCAGCCTCGGTCATAACGCTGGCCAGAGTCAGTGCTTTTCAAGTGAGGTTACAGTCCGTAAGCAGCCATCAAAATCGGACTCATGTTAGCTGTTCATTGTTGTCACCAAATACCCGAGAAGGGAAGGTGAACTCTGACTTGAGGTTTCAGAGGACTGTGTGATCAGCTGGCTCCATGGGTTCCCAGCCCCAGTGAGGCAGATCATGAGGGAAGGAGAGCACATAGCTCGACTCATGAGAGCCAGAAAGCAGAAAGAGCTGAGAGACCCACTCTGTTGGGCTATTGTTCCACAGAGGCCCTGCCCTGTTGAAGAGTGCCCTGCCCCCATAGTCCAACAGGCCTTCCCTCATTTGCTGCTTTACATGCCAATCATCTCTGGGCCACCCTGGCAGACACACCCAGATTGCTAATGTCTCTGGCATTTCTCAACCCAAACAAGTAGACAACCACATCTGTTGGTTGATAAAGCAACAGAACACTTTGCATACAAGGGTGAGTATTGCTTCAAGGAATTCTGTTATCTGGGCAGTGGTGACCCATGCCCTTATTCCCAGCACTTGGGAGGCAGAGGCAGACAGATCACTGTGAGTTCGAGGCCAGCCTGGTCTGCAAAGTGAGTCCAAGATAGTCAAGGCTACACAGAGAAACCCTGTCTCGGAAAAAAAAAGAAAAAAGAAAAGAAAAGAAAGAAAGAAAAGAAAAGAAAGAAAGAAATTCTGTGTGTGTGTGTGTGTTTGAGTGTGTGTGCAGTGAAAAATCATTTTATAAATAAGGTAGGTTGTGATATTTCCTACGAAGAGTGACAACAAGGTTAAAAACCCACGGTAACAGAAGGTAAGGACAGAGGCTTACATGGCTAATCTTGAGTCCTTGGTGCCCGGCATAGAAGGCCCTTGGGAAATGTCAGATGAACTATGATGGTTTTGTTTTTTTTTTTTTTTTTTTTTTTTTTTTTTTTTTTTTTTAAATGAGGTTTGTACTGTGTTCTACAGTTGTCTCTAGCAAAGATTCACGTGCCAAGATCGTTTTAACAAACGTCAGACAGTGGGCACATAATATTTCCCCTTAGCCAAAACACCATGTCTCCTTTTGGCCAGGGATGGTAAGGACATACTGTGTGCCCTGTTTCATCTAATCTTCCTAGCAAGTGTCCAAAATCAGCACCATGACTCTCATTTGTCAGCTAAAGCAATGATAGTTAAAAAAAAAAAATTTTTTTTTAAAGTAATTTGTTGGAGTTCAAGAGGCACAGGCTTGGGGACAAGGCTAATCCAATCCACACTTTTGGTCCTGACTCTCCAATGGTAATGAATGTGCCAGCTGCCACCCACAGCCCTGGGGAGAAGGTGAGGGCACAGCAAGGATCCCACTCATTCATGGGTGAGAACTCTTTACTTTTAATTAATACAAATATTTGTACATATTTATGGGGCACATTATGCTAATTTGATAAACGTATGCCATGCATCTGATCAAATCAAGGTAATTGGCATTTCTACCTCATCAAACATCAATCATTCCTACGTGCTGGGAAACTCCCGGTGCTTCTGGTTATCTTGAAGTATACAGCAAATTGTAGGGGGAGCACAGTGATTGGTTCATGCGGACACCTTGGGCTCAACCAGATCTGGGGACACGAAGTCTTGTCTGTCCCACGACTGTTGGCTTCCAATCCCAGCAGATCCAGTTTGCCTCTCTGGTAGCCTCACATGAGACAGTCTGCGCTCTGAGCTCACACAGAGCACCCTGGCAGTACGGGGTCTCCCTCGGGGGGGGGCACGCCGGCATGTCTCCTTGGGGGCACACCGGCACAGTCACTTTGAGGCTGTGACTCCTGACAGCTCTGTTTCAGGCTTGACAAAGCATGATCCGAGGGAGAAAGAACTCAGCTTCAGTTGATAGCGACCAAAGCCTCGAGAGTGGCTACGCCCCTGCCCACCACGTGCTCAGGCACCCAGGCACTTCCTGGATTTCGGGCTCAGAGTTAATCAGCTCCTGAAATCCAGCAGTTACTTCATTAAATTGACTTCACATTGCATGCTTTTATGGGATAGAGGAGAAATTAAATATGTGAGTCTGTTGTCCTGGGGCAAATGACCCCCTCTTTCTCAGGTGGTGGGGCGGCGATGATTGAGCCGCAGACGGGTTTGCCAAATGAACACTGCCTATCTATTCCCTGGGGAACCTTGCTCCCTGTGGCTCTGCACTCCTGTAGGCTGACTCTTCGGTAATTTGCTCTTCCATTTTCTTCTGTGCATCTGCGGGGACAAGACATTTGTAAGAGGCTGGCTTTTATTCCAGTTCTGTCTTTTCAATGCTCAGCTGAAAGGATACTAAATTCTACTTAAGAAAAAGGAAGGAAGAGGACCCAAGTGTGGTGGCGTTCGCCTGTGATCCCTGCATTTAGGAGGCTGAGGCAGGAGGATCACCAGAAGTTCTGCACCACTCTAGGCTATACAGTAAGGCCTAAGTTAGGCATTATTCCTTCCCTCCCACTTTTTTTTTTTTTTTTTTTTTTTAAGTATTGGGCCCCTTGAGTGCTAGAGTCACAGGCAGGAACCACCACGCCTTGTTCTTACCCCCTTTAAAAGTCCAGCTCAAGCAGAAAGACTGAACCTGACTCCAGAGAAGCAGGTGTTTCTTAAATCCCTGTTTGACTGTGCAGCTGGACAACGCTACCAACTCTAAGCAGGTGCTGGGGAAACATGCCACCCCTGGGTGTTTCCCTAGGCCTCAGACACATTCCCTTTAAATGCAGTCTGGGAGTGTGTGATACTCCTGGCAGATTCACACAGAGCAAGGGGTACCAAGAGGAGGCTGAACACGCTGGCACCCCAAGACATGCGTGGTATGGAAAACACACCCACACCAAACCCTTCGCAGCGTCACGTGCCTTCACTGAACTTGCTTCTACAGTGTGCAACTCCACAAGGACGTTTTAAATATTCTCTCCCCAGTGGCCCATGCTATCTGGGGTGTGCACTCGAGCAGCCTGGTTCCTGTCTGGTGAACCACATAGAGACCAAAGGAATAACAGCTAATGTAATCAGGGCAGAGTCGTTTCCAGAAACACACTGCTGGGGACATATCAGAAGGTTTCTGTGTTCTCAACAGGAAATCATAATAATCAAACCAATATAGCATCCAAATTACTTTAGGGAAAACGATCGTTATAAAATCAGATTACAGACACACCAATGCCCCCGCCAGCGATTGAAACAGCCTTCCTTTTTCATTACATCTCATTATTTTGGTCCATTCCTGCGTATTCTAGAATGCATATTAACCATTCACAATTTCTATAATTTTTTTTTTCATAAAATAGCACCACCACATTTAAGCCTCCTCTGGAGTTGTAGCTTGACCCATGTTGCAGGCCAAAAGGAGCCATGAAGTTTACTAGCAGAATCCACACAGTTCCAAGTGACACAAGTAAGAGCCTCCAGGAGTACAACACATCTAAACTGGGGCTAGAGGCAGGAAATGCACATGTCTCCGAGGTGGATGGGAAATCAGCTTTGCAGCAATGTTTTCCAAGCACCCGGTGTTTATACACAGGAGTAGCCTTGAAAGTGGAAGGTCCGACGTCATCAACAAGCCATGAGATTTGGAATCCATTTGCTTTTGCAAAAAGTGACGAGTAAGCTACCTTGAAAATGTAGGCGAGACGGAGCGAAAGGAGGAAGGCGTGGAGGAGGATGAACCAGCATGACCTTCGCTGGTCAGGAGGCCAGATTGCACATTCCCTTCTGGGAGCTGATGGGCAGCAGTGAGTTTGTTCTGGAACAGAACTCAAGCATCCTCCATGCAGCATCACTCATCCTGCGGTGGTGTTCCCTTTGCTTTTGTTCTTTCCGGCCTCTTGGAGTGCCTTGTTTGTGACTAGCTGGAAGTGAGCACATTATCATCGACCACTGCCCAAGCAATGGCTCATCTTCTGTCCCTGGACATCCACTGCTTACCACCTATCACACTCTATTGACCTTGAAGTAAGAGCTATGAATCAAAAAACAGCAATGTAAGAATTTTAGAGGCTAATGTCGTATCAATTTATGGAGAGCTGATTCGTCAATAACGGGGCTTGAAGGGCACAGTCCCCTGCCACTGAAGGAGCTCCAGGCTGTAAGTTTTTACTCGTGGATGAAGGAACAATTGCTAAGGCTCCGGCATTATGTACAATGCTTGCCATGACTTCCGTCAACTCTTAAGTTGCCATTGGTTCTAAACCTGTACACTATTTTATTTGTCATAAAAAAAAAAAAAAAACATATTACCATTAATAGAAAGTGCCCACCACAGTGCATTGTCTTGTGAAGCTGAGAGAGCTTAAAGCTCAACAACTCTTGCTTGCATGGCCCTTTCATGGTGGCAGCAGCAGCCCCTCCAGTGCAGTCACATGACTATCTTTTTGCGAATTTTGCAGAGGATATTTTAGTTTCTATCTACGGGACCATTGTCTCTTTCCACTCTGACTTCCCCTCTGGTATACTTCCGCTTATTCAATGGCACTGGAGAGACCATGGCCAAAACTGGGCATCCTATTAAGAGGAAGTTGACTGGGGACACATTTAGTCCATCTTGGGGATACGTTCACGTGATCACAAGTCTTGTCTGCACTCTGAAGCCACTTCTGCTTATTCTGGCATAGAAACGGCTTCTCGCTTTTCTACCCTCCACACACTACTTACTGCCCCTGCAGCCAGACCCTCTGCTGTGGGGCTGGAGGTTGTATCCAATATAAGCTCGATGTTCCAATCAAGCTCATAGGAAGACTATGACGTGGGTAGGAGAAAGGGCACAAGGTCTAAGTCAAGAAGTCAGTCTATGGAAAACCCTCCAAACCTCACAGCTCACGTGTAAAAGAAACTTCATAAGGATTTCTCCAAACAAGTCTATGATCTAGGCTCCCACTGACAATAAAAGGCAAGAAATCTATGATGGCAGACTCACTGCTGAGAAAGAGGAACATAGATAGGGTTCTGTGGCAACCCCCACCCCCACCCCCCAAAAAAGTATCAGCCTAGACAAGAAGGCATCAGAGAGAACTCTTTAAAGTTGTGGTAAGGATGCTGATGTGTAGCTCTTCACAATTAATGGCTCTGGCTGGGGTTAGGGGTGGGAAAGGATTCAATTTTCTTTAAGGGGCTGGCCACTGGGAACTTGACCATGCTCCGGTGAGTATGTGGCCACCACAAATTAGACTTGTGTTATTTGTTTCTGCTTCCTCCTCTTCTTCCTCCTCCTATTCCTCCTCCTCCTCCTTGGAGGTCACAGGGTGTGTGTGTGTCAGGAGGTGGACCTGGAAGGACTGGGAAGTGAATGTTATTGGGGTACATGATGTGAAATTCACAAATAATCAACACAAATATTATGTGAGAAAAAAAAGATTTCTCCCAATTTAGCAGCCATCCTGCCAATTTCTATGACATTGACATAAATAAATTATAAAGTTGGAAAACAACTTCTGTAAATTATCAACAGGAGATAGAACTTTCCATTAACCATAGAGATAGCTGGGTGGTCTAACTAGTCTGTTGATAGAAAAATGACACAATAAACGCATAGCTACAAAGACTGCTTTGACCAAAGCAAAGCAGTACAGGATATTTGTTTGTTTTTTTTTTTTTTTAAAAAGGAGGGGGGGATCACACAGTTAATTTTTAAAATATTATGAGGTATTTGGGAGAGAAAGTATTTTACATTGTTTACATTGTGATTTCTGTGCCCCTTTTAAAAATGATAATTTTGTTCTGATTCTTCATCTAAGCAAGTACGTTGTTGCCTAATTTAGAATACATAGCTTATATTTTCTTTTTAGTGGTGGTGGCAGGATTTCATACGTCAGTACTGTACACACCATTTCTACTTTTCTTTTATAAGATAAAAAAAAGTTCAGATCCTATAAGACCTAAACATACTCCAGGATGCCACCTCAGTTTCAGAAAGCCCTTTAGTATATAGGGAGGAAGGATGTGTGTGTTGGGGTTGATAAACTCTGTAGTGCATGTTCCTTTATGTAGTTCCATGTAGAATGACCGTTTTACAGAGGAGGATAACTGAGCTCGGGAAGTTAAGAGGGCTTCCCAGAATCGAGCTTTCAGGATTAACAGTGTCATGGCCTCATGGACAGTGTTCAAAGGATGACACCACAAAGGGCACAGAGTCACTCTCTGAGAAGCCCTGGGTTCCTCTGTCCCTGCTGCTAATAAAGTGTGAAGCTAGGATTGGAAGCAGAGTCATCACTTTCAACCCTTAAGTTTCACAGTAACTTCTAGGGGAAAAAAATCTTGCCATCTGCCAGCACCTTCCTGTTAACCCTTCAAAACAGTATTCCATTTTCACCCTCGGAATATTGGGACTTAACATCTGTCTTCCATTCCAAAGGAATGCCCCACCACTCTGCCTGTCCAAAAGGTCTTTGCCACTGGATGTTATTTGAGCTAAGTATTTTGAAGTTCTCTTTTTCCCCCCTAACGTCCGCTTCTTCCTAGGGAGAAACTCAATATCAGCATGTTCTCTTGGGTCATTAAGAACTAATGAGGGGAATGTGTCATTGAAAAGTGGGAATACCAAAGGACTCCTGGGAGAAAGGCAAAATGTTGGTCCTGGTAGGGTTTGTTTTGCTTTGGAGGCAGGCCACAAAAGCAGAGGGTTCTGGGGACTTAGAAGGCAACTGGTGCTGTGGCCATTCTCATTTCCACCCAAGCCTGTACACTGCAGCCATTAAAAGCTAGTTGTCTGGGGCCAGGGAGATGGTTCAGCACCTGCCACCAAACTTCGTGATCTGAGTTCAATCCCAGGGACTCACATGGTGAAAGGAAGGAGCAAACCAACTCCCATGAAATTCCTCTGATCACCCCTCACACACACACACACACACCCATCTCTGGCCCCAGTGAATAAATAAACGTTCTAGTCACTGCTCTATTGCTGTGAAGAGACACTATGACTACAGCAACTCTTATAAAAGAAAGCAAGGGCTGGAGAGATGGCTCAGAGGTTAAGGGCACTGACTGCTCCTCCAGAGGTCCTGAGTTCAATTCCCAGAAACCACAGTATGGCTTACAACCTGATCTGATGCCTTCTTCTGGCCTGCAGGTGTACATGCAATGCGGGCAGAGAACTGTATACATAATGATAAATTTAAAAAAAAAAAAGAAAAGAAAAGAAATACATAAAAGAAAGCATTTAATTGAGGCTTGCTTATAGTTTCAGAGATTTATATTGGTGTACTATTGGAGTCCTTAACAAGGTTAGAGGAGGAAAGGGCAATGTATGTCTCTTTAGACTACTTCCTGCAGGTTAGGGTGGTTGTGATCCTTGGGACAAATCCAATCTTCATTTCAGGACACCTCCAACTTCTCATTAGACTGCACTAACAGCCACCAGGAGCAGCAGCTACCTTCTTCCTTTGAACCCCCACCTCCACCCCGCCCTCTCTCTCCAGGCTCTGATATTTATTCCCTTTTAGAGTCCCCAGAACTAAACTCTCTGCAGCTGGCGTAGATCACCCCTCCTCTCAGAGCCTGCACAAGGCAAATAGTTTGCCGTTGTGGACAATCTGAATCAGCCCCATATCCCACACCCGGGATCAAAACAAAAACACATTTACAGAGCATACCTGAGTTTTTAAAAGATGCCAAAGCTTCCCACTATTGGTTTAGTCTACCATCATCACCATGGTGGGAAATATGGCGGCACACAGGCAGACACGGTGCTGGAGAAATAGCTGGCGGGGGTGGAGGTCAGGGTGGGGAATGGGGGGGGGGTGCTACATCCTGATCCACAGGCAGCAGGAAGAGAGAGAGGCACTGGACCTGGTTTGGTGAATCCTCAAAGCCAATGACACATTTCCTCCTGCAAGGCCACACCTAGTAATCCTTAAGTAATGCCACTCCCTGATCTCTAATGATTCAAATATATAAGCCTATGGGGTGGGGGCATTTTTACATTTTTATTCACACCACTATAATAAATAAGTTCTAGTTGATTGCGTACTGATGCAAAATTCCTTTTAGCTATTACTAAATCCAGTATTTCTGGGGACTACATACAAACAGGCCACTTCCACTGCCATCCTTGGGCCCGTCCATCACAGGGAACATTACTACCCACCATCGGCCTGAGTTCCCTGTCTCCACTCACCATCTTTTATAGGGAGAAAGCTGGGCCTTAAAGGCAAGAGTCCTCCAATCTCCTTAAAACTGCACACTCACTCTGTTGTGAAAGACTGGGCCTAAATGGGGAGAGAGTTTTAGAAGAGAAACTCTGAAACAAAACACCTCAGAGAGATCTTGCTATCATCAAGTGGGCGGAGATCGGCCACTGCGCTGTCTGCATGTGCAGGACTCTGAGGATCTTCGCATTTAACTGGCTCACAGTGTTTTTAACTCATGCAATAAGCAGGGATTTATGGTCTGCCTGGCATGGTGGCTCATGCCTTTGGTCCCAGCAATTGGGAGGCAGAGGCAGTTGGGAACTCTTAGTTCAAGGCCAGCCTGGTCTACAGAGTTCCAAGACAGCCAGAGCTACACTAAGAAATCCTGCCTTGAAAACCCAAAAATAAATAAATAAATAAATAAATAATATAATATAATATAATTAAGGTTAAGATTTGCTTTCTTAAAGGAGCATAGATTATTTAAGTAATATCAAAGAATTAATCAGGTTTTAATTTTTTAAATGCTGGATCATTTAGAATACAAATGAGTAAAAATCCTATTTGCACCCTAATCTCGGCCCGAATGGAGAACACAGAGCTTCAGAGATCACCTCACCCTACGTTCATTTTGACCTTCAATTCCGCAGCTATTTTTAAAATATATTACAATCTGTGTTTAGAAGTGCATTATTTATTACTTGAACTAAAACAGCAATTGATTTCTGTTGATACCAATAAGCTTTGCCAGGTCGACCAGCTTCCTGAGTCAACAACTACACAAAATAAAACAAATCATGGTTTCATTAGGAGTTACTTAAAAAAATAAATAAATAAAATAAAAGTGGCTTCTCTGACCTTTATCTAATTTCTGTCCCTGGTCCTTTCAGACCTTGACCCACCATCGCACAGACAAACATAATCTTTCACACCTTTCCAGCTTGTGTTTTTTTTGCAGCAACAAAAAAGATGCTGGCTTAGTTGGAGAGAAGCTGGAGACTGGCGCTGCACAGCCTACAAGGGACGCCTGTGCAGCCTTGTTTGCACATGCATTCGAACTCACTGGCCAGCTCTCTTCAACCACGGCCAGTTTGTTCTTATTGGGGGGGGGGGGGGGGCGGGGGGCGAGCGGGCCGCAGGGGAGGAGCGCACCAGTTTTGTCATCAGCTTTGGAGTTTGGCCACGGGTTGTTTTGGGTTTTGTTGTTTTGTTGTTGGTGTTTTCATTCACTTTTGCCAAGCTAAGCCTGCTTCTCCCTAATGCTTGGCCACAGCAGAGCATCTGATGCGGTGCGGTGAGCGTAGTTGCATCCAAACCCCTGACGTTACTGCCAGTGTTGCAGCTCTGAAGCGAAAGGCTTCCCCTACAGATGAGTTACAGCTCTCGCTGCTGCGGCACGGGAAGGTTTCCCCAGCCACTGGGAGCCAAGGAATACCACGGAGTCACACTGCACAACAAACCTCACACCAGAGATTTATTGGGAGGGAAAGGCCCAGGAGGGTGGCTGCCTCTGCTCAAGTGAGAAGCGGGAAGGAACTGAGCAGAAAGTAGGTTTATATATGAGTTGGGGGGGGGGGGCATTCAGGGTGGAGATTTCCAGGGTTTCAATTCTTGGAAAAGCTCAGCAATTGGTGGGTCTTCCTGTCAGGGATTGGTGGGTCTTTCTGTTGATCCCTGGGATTCTGTTTCTTGGATCTGGTTTGGAGCTCCGGGCTTGGGGGCCAAGTCAGGGTCAGGGTGTTTTTTCTTTGCCCTTTTATCGTACAATTATTTCTACACTCTGGGAGTCGCACACCTTAGAAGTACTTTCTTCCTCCTGGTAGAAGCTGAAAAAGCCAGAAACCAGCCCTTCCCTGTGCCTTTTGCAGCCAGGCCTCACACCTAGAACTCTGCGAGTCAATGCTCTGACTCATGACTTCATTCCACAGGAAACCCATGCAACCAACTGTGTAGAACCATTTCTTAGAAAGGACAGTATTGGTGACTCTCAGGAGACACCACAGTGAGCTGACCTATGGGGTCTAGATTTGGAGGGGGTGACAGGTGGTTTGCATAATTCTCAACTTAAAAAAAAAAAAAAACTCATCTGAGCCGGATGGTGGTGGTGCACGCCTTTAATCCCATCACTCTGAAGGCAGCTATCTGTGAGTTTAAGGCCAGCCTGGTCTACAGAGTGAGTTCCTCCAGGA